>NW_007037788.1:3964-7520 GCF_000164805.1 Carlito syrichta
CTCCATTTCTCTATAACTCATTACATTACAATCCATTACACTCCTTTCCATTCATCTCCATTCCATTTCTCTCAATTCCACTCCATTCCATTCCATTCCGTTCCACTCCATTCCATTCTATTCCACTCCTACCCATTCCATTCCATTCTTTTCCATTCCTCTCTATTCCATTCCTCTCCTTTCCATTCCAACCCATTCCTCTTCATTACACTCCATTCCTCTCCTTTCCATTTCCTTCCATTCATTTCATTCCATTTCCTTCCTCTCTATTCTATTCCATTCCATTCCATTCCTTTCCTTTCCATTCCTCTCCTTTCCATTCCATTCCATCAATCCTGTTCGTCTCCAATCAATTCCATTCCATTACTCTCCATTCCATCCCGTTCTGTTCCTCACCATTCCATTCCATTCCATTTCCTTCCTTTTATTCCATTCCACTCCATCCCTATCCATTCCATTGCATTCCTCTCCATTTTCCTCTGAAATCCATTCCTTTCCTTGCCCCTCCATTCTTTTCCATTCCAATAAATTCCTTTCTTTCCATGCCATTCCTTTCCATTCCATTCCACTCGAATCCTTTCCATTCCATATCAGTCCTCGCCATTTCTTTTACTTTCTCTCCTTTCCTTTCCTTTCCATTCTATTCCATTTCATTCCATGCCTCTCCAATCCGTTCCATTCCATTCAATTACATTCCATTCCAATCCGCTACTCTCCATTCCATTCTACTCCATTGACTTACATTCCATCCTATTCCTCAGAATTCCTCTAAATTCCATTACATTCACTTCCATTACATTCCGTTCCATTCCATTCTACTCCATTCCATTCCCCTCCATTCCTAGGCTTTACATCCCTGTACATTCCATTCATTTCCTCTCCATTCCATTCCTGTCCGTTCCATTCCTCTCCATTTCTTTGCAGTCCATATCATTCCATTCCATGTCTTGGCATTCCTTTCCATTCCATTCCATTCTATTCTATTCCATTCTTCACCATTTTGTTCCATTCCATTCCATTCCAATTCACTTCATTCCCTTCCAATCTATTCCATTCCATTCCATTCCTATCCACTCCAATCCCATCCAATCTATTGCATTCAATTCTATTCCTCTCCATTCCATTTCTATACATTCCTCTGTATTTCATTCTATTCTATTCCAATCCATTCCATTCCATTCCATTCCTCTCTATTCCATTCCATTCCTTCTTTCCTCTCCATTCCATTCCATTCTTTTCCATTCCATTCCATTTCATTTCATTCTTTCATTCCTCTCCATTCCATTTAATTCCATTCCTCTCCATTCCATCATCTCCATTCCATTTCATTCCATTCCATTACAATTCACTCCATTCCATTTCTCTTGACTCCATTACATTCCATTCCTTTCCCTTCCGTTCCTCTCCATTCCATTAGATTCCATTCCGTACCATTCCGTTCCATTCCTATGCATTCCATTAAACTTAATTCCTCTCCTTTCTTCTCCATTCCATTTCTCTCACTTCCACTCCATTCCATTCCATTCCAATCATTTCCTTCCCCTCCATTCAATTCCACTCCACTCCACTCCATTCAATTCCATTCCATTCCATTCCATTCCATTTCATTCCATTCCACTCTATTCCATTGTTCTCCATTCCATTTCTTTCCATTCCTGTCCATTCCATTGAATTCTTCTCCATTCCATTTCTTTCCATTCCTGTCCATTCCATTCAATCCTCTCCATTCCCTTTCATTCCTTTCCATTGTATGCAATTCCATTCCATTTCATTCCTCTACATTCCGTTCCATTCCATTCATCTCCTTTCTATTCCATTCTTTTCCATTCCATTCCAATTCCTTCCATTCCATTCCATTTATCATCATTCCATTCATTTCTATCCATTCCTCTCCATTCCATTTCTTTCTATTCCATTCCATTGCATTCCATTCATTTCCATTCCATTCCATTCCATGCCTCTCCATTCCATTCTTCTGCATTCCATTGCTTCCCATTCCTCTCCTTTCCATTCCATTCCTCTCCATTCCATTTCTTAACTTTTCATTCCCTTCCAATCCATTCCTTTCTGTTCCATTCCTCTCCATTCCATTCCATTCCATTCCATTCTATTCCTCTCCATTCCATTTTATTCCTCTCCATTCCATCCCTTTCCTTTCCATTCTTTTCATTTCCATTCCTCTCCTTTCTTTGCATTGCATTGCATTCCTCTCCTTTCCATTTCATTCCATTTCATTACAATCCACTCCATTTCATTCTTCTCCACTCCCTTCCATTACGTTCCTCTCCCTTCCATTCCACTCCATTGCATTATTTTCCTTTCATTTCCACTCCATTCCTTTCCTTTCCATTCCTTCTTCCCTATTCCCTTTATTCCATTCCATTTCTTTCCAATTCATTCCTTTCTAATCCATTTCATTACTCTGAATTCTATTCCCCTCAATTCCGCCACATTCCCTTCCTTTCCATTCCATTCCTCTCCATTCCATTCCATTCAATTCCTCCTCCTTAAAGTCCCTTCCTTTCAATTTCATTCCATTCCTTTCCTTTCCTTTCCTTTCCTTTCCATTCCATTCCATTCCTTTCCTTTCTATTCCATTTAATTCCATCCCATACCATTTCGTTCCTCGCCATTCCTTTCAATTCCATTCCATTCCTTTCCATTCCTCTCCATTCCAATCCATGCCTTACCTGTCTATTCCTTTACATTCCATTTCTTTACTCTCCAATCCATTGTATTCCATTTTTTTATTCCTCTCAATTCCATTCCATTCCATTCGTCTCCATTCCGTTTCATTCCTTTCAATTCCATTCCATTCCATTCCTTTCCATTCCTTTCCATTCGATTCCTCTCCATTCCATTACATTTTAGTGTTCCTCTCCATTCCAATTCATTCCATTGCATTCCATTGCACTTCATTCCATTATTTCATTCCTCTCCATTCCATTCAATTCCATTCCTCTCCATTCCATTTTTCTCCATTCCATATCATTCCATTACATTACAATCCACTCCATTCCATTTCTCTCCACTCCATTCCATTGCATTCCTTTCCCTTCCATTCCACACTATTCCATTAGTTTCCATTCAATACCACTCAATTCCATTCCTATGCATTCCATTACATTAATTCTTTTCCATTCCCTTCTATTCCCTTCCATTCCTTTCCTCTTCATTCCATTTCATTCCATTCCTCTCCTTTCCATTCTATTCCACCCCTTTCCATTCCATTTCATTCCTCTCCATTCAATTCCATTCAATTCCTCTCCATTCCTTTCCTTTCCATATCATTCCATTCCTTTCCATCCCATCCCATTCCTCGCCTTTCCATTCCATTCCTTTCCATTCCTCTTCATTCCATTCTATTCCTTTCCTCACCATTCCATTCCCTTCCATTCTGTTCCGTTCTTTTCCTCTCCATTCCATTTCTCTGCAAACAATTCCGTTCCTCTCCATTCCATTCTATTCCATTCTTTTCCTCTCCATTCCTTTTCTTGTCAATGCATTCCATTCCTCTCCATTCCATTTCATTTCATTCCAAAACACTCCATTCCAT
>NW_007037788.1:7759-11895 GCF_000164805.1 Carlito syrichta
TCCTTTCTTCTCTATTCCATTGCTTTCCATTCCTCTCAATTACATTCCATTCCTGTGAATTTCATTTCCTTCCTTTGCATTCCTTTCCATTCCATTCCATTACTCTCCATTCCATTCCATTCTGTTCTATTCGTCCCCATTTTTATTCCTTTCCATTACGTTCCAATTCTTCCCATTGTTTCCATTCCCTTCTATTCCATTACATTCCTCTCCATTCCATATCTTTCCATTACTTTACACTCCATTCCTTTTCTTTCCTTTCCACTCCAGTCCATTATATTACTTTCCCTTCCATTTCACTCCATTCCATTCCTCTCCATTCCATTCTTCCTTATTCCCTATATTTCATTCCATAGCCTTCCATTCCACTCCATTCCACTACATTCCATTCCTCTGCATTCTATTTCTCTGAATTCCTCTCCATTCCCTTCCATGCCATTGCATTGCTTTTCTGTCCATTCCATTCCTTTCCATTCCTCTCCATTCCATTCTTTTTCTCTCCTTTCCATTCCATTCCATTCCATTGCATTCCTCTCATTTCCATTGCATTCAATTCCTCTCCCTTCCATTCCATTTCTTTCAATTCCATTCCATTCAATTCCACTCCATTCCTTTCCATTCCTCTCCATTCCATTTCATTCCATTCCTCACTATTCTATTCCCTTCCATTCCAATACATTCCATTCTATTCCACTCCATTCCATTTCTGTGCAATCCTTTCCATTCCTCTCCATTACATGTCTTTCCATTCTATTGCATTCCATGACATTCCTGTCCTTCCATTCCTTTTTATTCCATTCCTTTCTTCTCCAATGCATTCCATTCCAATCAACTCAATTCATCGTCATTCGGTTCTAATCCATTCCTTTCCATTCCTTTCCACTCTACTCCAATCTATTCCACTTCATTGCTTTCCATTCCATTCCTCACCATTCCATTCCTCTCCATTGCTGCATATTCCATTCCATTCCATTCCAATCCATTCCATTCCTTTCCACACCAATTCATTCCTCTCCATTCCATTCTTCGGAATTACTCTCTCTTCATTTCCATTATATTGCTTTCCTCTCCATTACATTCTTTTCCATTCCGATCCATTCCTTTCCATACTAATCCACTCCTCTCCATTTCATTCCATTCCATTCCATACATTCCATTGTATTCCAATCCATTCCTCTAGATCCCATTCCATTACTCTCCATTCTGCAATATTCCATTCCATTCCATTCCTATCCATTCCACTCCATTTCATCCCTCTCCTTTCCGTTCCTATTGATTCCTCTCCATTCCATTCCATTCCAATCCATTCCATTATTCTCCAATCCTCTCCATTCCATTCCTCTCCATTTCTCTATAATTCATTACATTACAATCAATTACACTCCTTTCCATTAATCTCCATTCCATTTCTCTCAATTCCACTCCACTCCATTCCATTCCATTCCACTTCATTCCATTCTATTCCATTCCTATCCATTCCACTCCTATCCATTCCACTCCTATCCATTCCATTCCATTCTATTCCATTCCTCTCCTTTCCATTCCCTTCCATTTATTTCATTCCATTCTCTTCCTCTGAATACCATTCCATTCCATTACTTTCCTTTCCATTCCTCTCCATTCCATTCCATCAATCCATTCCTCTCCAATCAATTCCATTCCATTACTCTCCATTAAATCCCCTTCAGTTCCTCAATATTCCGTTCCATTCCATTTCATTCCTTTCATTCCAATCCACTCCATCCCTATCCATTCCATTGCATTCCTCTCCATTTTTTCCTCTGTAATCCATTCCATTCCATGCCCATCCATTCTTTTCCATCCCATTCCATTCCTTTCATTTCCATGCCATTGCTTTCCATTCCATTGCTCTCGAATCCATTCAATTCCGTATCAGTGCTCGCCATCCATTCAATTCCGTATCAGTGCTCGTCATTCCTTTACCTTCCTCTCCTTTCCTTTCCTTTCTATTCCATTTCATTGCAAGCCTCTCCAATCCTTTCCATTCCATTCCATTCAATTCTATTCTATTTGTCGCCACTCCTTTCCATAACATTCCATTCAATTACAGTCCATTCCAATCTGCTACACTCCAGTCCATTCTACTCCATTTACTTACATTCCATCCTATTCCTCAGAATTCCTCTAAATTCCATTACATTCACTTCCATTCCATTCCATTCCATTCCATTCCTCTCCATTCCATTCCCCTCCATTCCTATTCTTTACATCCCTGGACATTCCATTCAATTCCTCTCCATTCCATTCCTTTCTATTCCATTCCATCTCACTCAATTCCATTCCATTTCTCATCATTCCATTCCATTCCATTCCATTCGATTACATTCTTTCAATTAATCTCCATTTCATTCCATTCCATTAGTCTCCATTCCATTCAATTCGATTCATCTCAATTCCATTCTTCTCCATTCCATTGTTTTCCATTCTTCTCCATTCCATTCCATTCCTCTGCATTCCACCTTCTTCCTTTCCATTCCATTCCATTCATTTCCTTTCCATTCCAATCCTCTCCATTCCATTCCATTCCAGTCTTCCTCTCCATTCCATTTCATTCCTTTCCATTCGATTCTATTTCATTCCATTCTTTCATTCCTCTCCATTACATTCAATTCCATTCCTCTCCATTCCTTTACGCTCCATTCCATATCAGTCCATTACATTACAATCCACTCCACACCATTTCTCTGTACTCCATTCCGTTGCATTCCTTTCCCTTCCATTCCACTAAATTCCATTAGTTTCCATTCCATACCACTCCATTCCATTCCTACGCATTTCATTGCACTTAATTCCTCTCCATTCCCTTCCATTCCATTCTATTCCTTTCCTCTCCATTCCATTGCATTCCATTCCACTCCTTTCCATTCTGATCCGCCCCTTTCTAAATCATTCCATTCCATTCCATTTAATTCCTCTTCATTCCATTCCCTTCATTTCAATTCCATTCCATTCCATTCCTTTCCATGCCATTTCTTTCCATTCCATCCCATCCCATTCCTCGCAATTCCTTTCCATTTCATTCCATTTCTCTCCTTTCCTTTCTATTCCATTCCTCACCATTCCATTCCATTTCATTCCTTTCAATTCTATTCCTTTCCATTTCATTTGTCTGCAATCCATTCCGTTTTTCGCCATTCCATTCTATTCCTCTCCTTTCCATTCCATTCCATCCCATATCATTCCATTCTATTCAATTTCATTCCATTCCATTCCACTCCATTCCATTCCATCCATTCCACTGCTCTCCATTCCATTACATTCCTTTCCATTCCATTCATCTCCAATTCCGTCCATTTCATTCCACTCATATTTTATCCGTTATATTCCATTCAATTCATTTCCATTCCATTCCTGTCCATTCCATTCTATTCCTCTCCATTCCTTTCCAGTCCAGACAATTCCATTCCATTTATATGCATTCCTTTCCATTCCAATCTATTCCATTCTTCACCATTCCATTCCACTCCTTTCCATTCCATTCCATTCCAATCCACTTCATTCCCTTCCAATCCATGTCATTCCATTCCATTACAATTCACTCCATTCCCTTCCAATCCATTCCTCTCCATTCCATTTCTATGCATTCCTCTATATTCCATTTTATTCTATTCCAATCCATTCCAATCCATTCCATTCCATTCCATTCCATTCCTTTCTTCTCCATTTCAGTAGTCAAAATTCCTCTCCATTCCATTACATCCCCTTCCATTTTATTTCAATCCATTTCAATCCATTGCACTCCATTCCGTTACTCTGCAATTCATTCCTCTCAATTCCTGTTCATTACATTCCAGTACACAAGATTCCATTCCCCTTCAATCCTTTCCATTCCATTCCTCTCCATTCCTCTATATTCCATTCCATTTCAATCCATTCCATTCCTTTCCTTTCCCTTCCTTTCCATTCTATTGAATTCTTATCCATTACATTCCATTCCATTCTTCTGCATTCTATCCCATTCCTCTACATTACATTACATTCCTCTCCTTTCCATTGCCTTCCATTCCATTCAATTTCTCTCCATACCGTCCCAAACCATTCCTTTCCTTTCCATTCTTCTCCATTCCATTCCATTACATTCCTCCCCATTGTATTCTATTGCTCTCCATTCCATT
>NW_007037789.1:0-1688 GCF_000164805.1 Carlito syrichta
GAGTTGAAGACCAGCCTAGGCAACATAGAGACAGACCTCATCTCTACACACACACACAAAAAAAAAAAACCCCAAAATTAGCCAGGCTTGATGGCATGCACCTGTAGTCCCAGCTACTCAGGAGGCTGAGGCAGAAGAATCACCTGAGCTCAGGAGTTGGAGGCTGTGGTGAGCTGTGATCGTGCCACTGCACTCCAGCCTAGACAGCAGAATGAGACCCCAACTCAAAACAAACAAACAAAAAAACTCGGATAGCCCCAAGCAAACTGGTCAGTTGGTCACTCTAGTTGAGAATAAGGACTATAAATCCCATCCTCCTGGTGTCAAATCCTGGCCCCACCACTAACTCACTCTGCTACTTTGGCCAAGTTACTAATTTCTCTGTGCCTCCATTTTCTCATCTATAAAACAGGAATAATAACAGGGCCTACACCATGGGGTTGTTGTGACGATTCAGAAGGCATGAAAGTTCTGAACGAGAGCTAATCACATAGAAAGGGCCCTAGGAGGGTTTGCTATTTTTGTTGTTATTATATAAAAAGCTTCCCAAAATCCAGAATTTCAGTTCTGGGGCAGATTCTTTGTCTAACCCTTCTAACATCTATTAGAAACAAACATTTGGCGATTTCCTGAAGTTGTGCTGGGAGCAATAGCAACAACAGCAACAACAAAAAGTGGCCATGTATGGTTGGCCTGATTTTACACTAGTTAAAAGAGAGCCGTCAGCTTTGCAGAAGTAGCAAGTCCATGCCCACAGGCCTCCTAGGTGTTGTTTGTATTTTTATGACCCTCCTGTGGCTCTAAGGATGCTCAGTGGGTGTAGAAATTGGATGGTTAAAAATAACAAATAAGAAATCAAAGTCGCGCCTTGTCCCTTTTTCCATGCCGGTAGGTACCGTGTTCATTGCTTGCTGAATAGCTGTGGGAATAAAATGCAAAAGGTACAACAACTTGATTATCCTCCAAGAACCAAATTAAACCATTGGGCTCTCTTGTGATTGTTGTCCCTGCCTTTGTGTAACTCCTGTCGCCCTCTTCATCTACCAGCGTGCCTTCTCTTCTACTCACTGGGTGTTCTAGTCTGTATCTTCCAGTCTGGAGGTATCAGACTGGAATTTCTTCCAATTCAAAGGCACAGATCCTCCCCCTCGCACACAGACAGTTTCTGTCATCAGCTTGGTTTAGGACCCTGTGCTGCAGTCGGTGGCTTCTTTTGCTTGGGGAAGTGTCATCCTTCCAGAGGCTTGGGGTATGGCCTGCAGGAAGCTTTTATCTTTTTCCTTTTACCAGCTGCTGAATCAAGGACACAGTGAAGCAGCCAAGAAACGCTACACAGTTTTGTTTTGTTTTTAATTCGTTCATTCAACAAATATCTTTAATGCACTAGGGTAGGAAAACAATCATAAACAACTGAGCTAAAGTCTTTACACTCTAGAGGTTTAGAGGCTCCCAGTTAGATGTGTATTAAACCACAGGTTCTCAGCCTCCACTGCACGAAGGAATCATCTGGGTGGCTTTAAAAAAAAAAAGGAAAAAAATAGATGCCTGGGTCTCATCCTCAGAGACATGGGAATTTTTTAGGGCTCCCAGGTGATTCGAATGTGCAGCCCAGTTCAGACTCACTGCTCTAAACAAAAGATGAATTTGAACTATGATGGTCACCAGAGAGCACAAGATGATGCAACGAA
>NW_007037790.1:0-1753 GCF_000164805.1 Carlito syrichta
ATTTATTTCACTGCTCAAATGATTCTAGCTTTTGTTTATTTGAATCTTTTTTGGTTGACTCCTGTGTCCTTTCAACACGACTCCATTCTCTTTAGAGCACTTCCTTGCATTCAGGCTTCATAATATGTTCTAGGCTCACCTTATATTTTCCTGGAAATTTTTTCTTATATTTTACTTCTCTAATGAGTTCTGAATCCTTTTATTGAAGGATGTATTTGATATTTAGAAATTAAGAGGTGGGCGCAAACAATCCTTAACAGAAAGTTGAGAGGTTTTCTATTCTTCAATCTTTAAATATTATTTGAACTATTGGTAACATTGACTAATCTATAAAATGCCTTTTTTCCTCCTTGTATTGCAACTATGTTGTCCATTTATTCCATTAAAAATGACTGATTGAATTTGTGCTTTGTCTCTGGCAACTGAGGTAAGCACTGGGCAATAAAATAATACAGAAAGACAGATTCAATCTCTGCTCTTGTTTAAGGGGAGCTAGACCTTAAACAAGAAATCACAATGCAGTATGATAACTACTGAGATGGATATGTCAGATTGACATAGAAGGAACACCTAACTTAGACTTGGATAGGGTGAGGGGTGGGAGGATAAGAAAAGCTTTTAGAAATAAATCCTATCTAAGCTAAAACCTAAAGTATGAATATGAGCTTGTCTTGAAAATGTGTTAGTAGGGTAGAAAGTACAGAAAGAGAGCCTGTGGAGAACAGACATATCTCAATCTGGAAACAGAGACGTGGCAAATTGTGAGAACATGGTATTGGCAATGGAGGAGTATCAAAGGATACAGCTAGAGAGCAAAGCAGGAGCCAGATCAGAATGGGCTTTGTTAAACAGATTTAAGAGTCTGCATTTATTCTAAGAGCCACTGAAAGTCACAGAAGGCATTTTAAGCAGGAAAGTGGCATGATCAGATTTATACTGTAGACAGATCACTCAGGCTAACCTGTGAAGCATGGATTCAAGGGGAACACAGCCAGCAACTGTTTTAGCAATTAGGTGACATGATGTAACTAAGAGGATGGAGAGAAGTGAATGGATTCTAGCAATATTTAGGAGGTGAAATCAGCAGGACGAGATGATTTATTGAATGGGAGAGATGAGAAGGAAACAGAGTGCCCAGGAGAGTATGGTCTAATTGTGTTGTTGAATGTCCCTCCATTTGCCTCTGTTGGATTGTTTCCCCTTGATTGGTTTCAGGTTATGCATTTTCTGCAGGAATATGACATAAGTGATCTGTGTCTTTCATCAAGAGGCCCATGAGTTCATTTGGTCCTGTTTTTAGTGATATTAACTTTAATCACTTAGTTAAGGTTGTGTTTGCCAAGTTTCTCCACTTTCTAAAGGTAGCTCTTATAACTTTCTGATTAATAAATTAGAAGATTCTGTAAGACTAAGTATCTGATTACCCAACAAACTTTCAATAAGTTTAGTTCCATTCATGATTCTTGCCCAAATCAATTATTTTTTATATAATGGAGGCCAAAATGGTGGCTTTCAAATGTGTCATTTCTTCTATACGTAGTTGTTATCTGACATTTAATAGAATGTAAGCTAATGAATAAAAAGTGTATTCCTCTCTCTATTTGCTGATTTATATATTTTTTTTTTTTCATTAATCAGTAGTTTTTATTATGGTTTTGTGGGGTACAGTTAAGGGTAGGTGTACAATGACGTTTCATTCAGGCACCCTGTAGATAAGAAGTGTTTTCCCATCCCCCGACAGATATTGCTACTG
>NW_007037791.1:0-1931 GCF_000164805.1 Carlito syrichta
CATTTTTACTTTAATTATCTTTAGTCTGTATTTTATAGACAGTTTCAAACTACAGAATTTTTCATGTTGCTTTGCTTTATCAATTTATCATATTTTTAGTTTTACATATCTTACTTTTGAGAAAATTAAAATATTTTCACCTAATTTGCAACAGAGTTTTAAAATGATAATTTTGTGTTGATACTAAAGGCAAAATACAGGCAAGCAAAAAAAACTTGCCTTCCTCATGACTTTTTCCTTCTTAGTGTTAGAGCCAGTACTTTAAGTCATACTAACGATCTTAGCTCCAAATCATAGCCCATGGACTTGGCATATTTACTAAGCAATATTTGCACTGCTGCAAACTGCCTGGATGAAAGAAACAGAAAATATACAGGAAGAGAGGGACAAAAGAAACTCTAATCTCAGGTAATCTCCAGAAAACACAGGGCAAATAATGGACAATGCTGACTCAGTTTAAGGGAGCAAGCTCATCTTGAGTTCTTCCTACTCTAAAAATAACATGAATTGCTTGGGGGAGGGAGGGGACAAAGAAACAAGATGAAACTGAAATGCAACAACCCAGAGTTCATCCGGAAATTTTCTAAAAGAGGGAACTAATTATTATTGCTAAGCTGCATGCTAATTATCAGCTGTCAATGAAGATATACTCTGAGGATTTAGTCATTTCCTCTCATGGCCTTTGCTTTTAACCTGCAAGGGAAATAGATTTAAACCTCACTGACATCTATATATTACAAAGACTGTTCCCTACACTTTGTCAAAGTATATTTAATTTCTACACTTCCATGAGTAAGATGGGAGAGGGAAGAGGACACATATTTCAACTCTCAAAAAAAAAATATATTTCCAAGGGAGAGGTGTTTCCTTCTTGAATGCACATCTTGTTCCACTGTTACCTGCCAAATGAGGACTTCCTGAGTGACACACATGACTTTAACTAAACTTGTCATTATTTTCTGAATTAATTACCTTATTAAATATGTGTCTTAAAGCTAATTCAACAAAAAAAAAATTGAACTACAGACATAGGAAACATTGCTAGTGAAGAAGAAATATGAAAATAGCCATTAGAAATTTTCTTTAACTTCTTTATGGTTAAAAAGGAAAAAGTTTCTTACAACACGCTTTTATGATTTTGACAGATTTGACTGATGATCACTAATGGCTTGTAATAATGCTGAAACAGACTGGTAAATAAATAAGCAATTAACTTTTTAAAAAGTATAAACAGGGAACAGTTCAACAATTTGCTAATTGCTCATTTTAGTAATGGACAGTGGCTAGCCTTTCATGCATTCTTTGAACTTTTAGTTCGATTCTTCTCACAAGTCAAAGGTATGCAATAGGCATTCTAGTGCTCCAAGTTTTTCAATCAAAAACCACTTCCAAAGAAAATAAGTGTTAAATTGTACATAAGAATGGCCTAGACATTGTAGCCTTTTATTTATTCAGTTAAAGAAGTTAATTCAGAATTTTAAGGTTCCTGTGTTCCAGTAATATGTAAATCATTACCCAGTATTATATAAAAAAGCAAAAAAGTCAGACAGAAATTAAGGCTTATTTCTATAAAATTACACCAAGTATGCCTGCCTCTCCTACCTCCCATTCCACCTCCTCTACCTCTTTTGTCTCTGCCAACCCTAAGACAGTAAGATCAACTTCTCTTACTCTTCCTCCTCAGCCTACAGTAAGACAAAGAAAATGAAGACCTTTGTGATGATCCACCTCCACTTATAAAATAGTAAATACATTTTCCCTTTTTCATGATTTGTAATAACATTTTCTTTTCTCTAGCATATTTTATTGAAAGAATACAACTTATAACACATATAACATATGAAGTATGTGTCAGTCAATTGTTTATGTTAACAGTAAGGCTTCCAGTCAACAGTAGACTATTAGCAGTTAAGTTTTGGGGAATTCAAAAG
>NW_007037792.1:0-1661 GCF_000164805.1 Carlito syrichta
ATTCATTCCCAAAAGAGTGATATCCTCTCTGTGGGCAGGCAAAATTAGATTTGTAAACTTCCCGGGCTCAGGGTAGATTCTAAACTAAGATGAATATACCAAGGTCATGACCATTATTTCAAGTCTTTTGAAAGCCTGCCTATCTTCTTCTGATGATAGTGTACTTATTTATATTACAGACTCTCTACACAATTATATTGATAGGACTGTGAGACACAGAAGCTAATGCATTTTATGGTGGAGCCAGGTTTCCAATGCAAGTCCTTTGTCAGACGTTTGTGCTGTGTGTGTGTTTGTGTGTGTGTGTGTGTGTGTGTGTGTGTGTGTATTTTCTTTCAGTCTGCAGTATGCCTTTTCTTTATAATGATTTTGATGGACAGAGATTTTAAATTTTGATTAAGTAATGTTTATCATTTTTTTTTGTATTCTTCCTAAGAAATGTTTCCCTACTTCCCAGGCACAAAGATATGCTCTTATGCTTCCTTATGTAAACAGTCTCTAGTCACTGTGTACATGGCAAGAGGGATGACATCTGGCTCAGGTTTTGCAAGAAGACATCCAGTCAATCAGCACCATTTGTTGAACAGATTTTCTTTCCTTCATTGCATTCCATCAGTGACTATATAAAATTATTTTACTGAACATTTAGGAGCCTATTTCTACACATTCTATTTTGTGTAACTGACATGTATTTGTTCTTATGCCAGTACCACACTGTCACAAAAACTTTAGTAAATAATAGAATGTCACCTGAATTTCCCAATTTTGTCCTTCTTTGAGCTTGTTTTAGTTGTTGTAGGCCCTTTCTATCTTATATAAATTCCAAAATCAGCTTTTCAAAAGGACTGCAAATGCTTTTATTGTAGTTCGTTGCATTTGTAAAGCACTTGAGCAAATCTACACCTTAAAACAATGAGTCTTCCAAACCATACACATGATATGTTTCTCGTTTATATGTTTTCTTTAGTTTTTCTCAATAACGTTTTACAATTTTCAATGAAGAGGTCTTATATATATATTGTAAAGTTTATTTCTAGGTATTTTATGATTTTGATGCTATGGTATTGAGATTTGATTTCATTTTCCTATTTTTTGCAGAAAATACATAGAATTCCAACTAATTTTTGTCCATTGACTTGGCATACTCAGTCATCAGATTTAGCAGCTTTTAAGGAGATGTCTTTGGTGTTTTCCATATACATGTATGACAACTGGAAAAAAAAGACAATTTTATTTCATCTTT
Organism: Carlito syrichta; assembly: GCF_000164805.1. Lineage (NCBI taxonomy): Eukaryota > Metazoa > Chordata > Mammalia > Primates > Tarsiidae > Carlito > Carlito syrichta. The sequence goes on from NW_007037792.1 coordinate 1,244, forward strand.
TTTGATAATTATGCCTATTGTTTTTTTGCTATTTATTTAGGATCTCCAATACAATATTGAATATAATTAATAAAAGTAATTTTTCTTGTCTTGTCATTGATTTTTTTTGAAATATCTTCAATATTTTCACATTAAATGTGATGCTAGCCATTGGTTTGTCATAAATGCCAATTTAATTGAGGAATCTTCTTATGATTTACTTATGGATTTTTTTTTTGTCATGAATTAGGGGAACTGGTTTGTCAACTACTTTTTTTGTATCTATCACCATTGTTAGATGATTTTGCTCATTTAATCTGTTAAGATAGTGAACACATTGTTTGTTTTCAAGTGTTAAGCTAAACTTGCATTTCTAGGGTAAATCTGATTTTGTTATAATTTAAAAAATATCATTCTGCTTGTGTGCATCATCTTTTTG
>NW_007037793.1:0-6261 GCF_000164805.1 Carlito syrichta
CACCTCAGCCTCCCAAAGGCGCGGGATTACAGGCTGAGCCACCGAGCCCGGCTTATCCTGAATTTAAAGACCAGAGATTGCATGATATTTCCTAGAGACTTAGTACAGATAGAAAAAAGATGTCTAGAGACTGAACTCCTAGAGGCCTCCTGCATCTAAAGATTGGAAAATAGAGCATCAGCTTGCAATAGAATGACAGTAAGAAGAAATCAAGGCAGATGTTAAGTAAAATAATTGCATATAGAAGGTGGGAGAGAGCAACTATAAATTAATACTGAGAGATCAATTAAGAAGAAGACTGAAAATTAAGCTTTGAACTGGCAAAATGGAAATTGTTGACAAGGAGGTTTCACTTAAGCAGTGAGAACAGCCTGATTGGAGAGCAGAATAGAGAAGTGGATGATACCTGGAAGGGTGTATGCATTCTGGGGAGCATTTTTTTTTCATATGAGAGATAGGCTGATAAGAATGATTTATAGTGGAGTGGAAAGTCAACAATGCAAGATCTAGAAGGCATAATTGCTAAAGGCAAGCTCCTGAATCATTGAGAAGGATCAGGATCCCATGCATCAGTAGAGGGCAATGATTGGGAGTGTTGTTTGGGAAAGGAAGCCAAACACAGGCAAGTATTGGGAAGTAACCCATAAATGAGTGACAGGTAAATAGGTAGGTGCTGGGAGAGCCAATCTGCCACAGGCATCGAATGTTAATGTAATACTTGTTTGGTGGACCAAGACTGCAAGATCTTAATCACTCTTAACCCTGGCCATTTCTCAGAGGGTGGTTTTTGCAGCAAGCAACTTTGAGAGATGAGTTTCCATATTCCTTTGGGACAGAAGGCAGACTGGCTAACTACCTGCTGTGAAAATAGAGAACCTTAGCGGTGATGCCAGTCCACTGCATTCACACCACCCTTCTGAGCCAGTATCAGATCATCTTTGTAAGGCTGAATGCAAGCGAAACCTATATAAATATGATGCTCAAGCAACCTGCTGTGGTGTGAGTTAATAAAACCCTTTGTCTCTGACTCAAGAGTTCTGTGTCTTCTGCCAGCAACCATGAAACAGTAACAGGTTAACACATTAGCTTATAAATAGGATACAATTAAATCTCTGACTCATCAGTTATGGTAACAAAGATGAGATGCTGACAGAAACATGCCTTTCTGGAAGAAAAATGTTAAGGACCCTTCAGGATAGATTCAGAATAGGAAAAGACTCCCTGGACTCTCACTAGAGTAGTGGGTGAGAGAGGGAAGCAAGGGACTCTTATTGTCCTACCTGTCAATCAGATTAGGATTAAGCTAAGGAGTTCCAAATGGTGTCTTGGTGGTTGTGGTTGTTGCTCTAGGTGGAAAGAGGAAGGGACATTATTAAAGAAAAGGGTAACAATCCCCCCAGCTTCAGTTGGAAGGCAGTGTGTCTGGGGCTGCTGATTCAAGGACTATTCAAAGATGAAATAAATGGTACATCAACAATAACACCATTTCTATTCAATACAGATCTTTATATCAACAAAAACATTATGCGTTTATTTGATTGCGCAACAAGCAAGTATAAAATATGAATTAAGTATAAAATATTTTTATACTTAACAAGCAAGTATAAAATATGAATTAAGTATAAAATATTTTTATACTTAACAAGCAAGTATAAAATATGAATTAAGTATAAAATATTTTTCACTGGTCTAGAGCTGCTCTCTTCTTTTAAGACTCACAAATCTCTGGATGTCTAGTGAGTGTTAGAGCCCAGAGAACTCTTTTGACCCACTCCTGTGCATGTCACTATTCTCTGTCCTGTCAAAAGGTTCTAAGATGTGGTCCTGTTCCTGCTTGGTGAGCACCTTTTGACAAGTACAGCTCTGGCACTTGGATACCAGCCCTAGAGTGAGTACCAAGGGGAACACATAGCCTTTCTACAACCCCCACTGCCCACCTCATGGGCTAACTTCCCAGCCATCTTTTACTGCCTGTGCTTCCAGTCAGGGAACAGTGTGTTTTCTGATGGCTGTTGCTGTAACTCCTCATGCACACATAGGTTACAGCTCTTAGTTCCAAATAGTGTCCAAATTCAAAGGAAAGTTAAAGTGACCTATGAAGGGCTTCTAGGCTGAGTTAATGTACAGTTGTGTCTTCCACATCTGTATGTATAATGGAACTAATAGATTATGTGACTGTACTTTCCCATCCCAGAAGTGTCAGAGGGAATTCTCCCATTCAGGATCTGCCAGACATATTATTCCCTACTGGCTGGTCCAATAGAAATAATATTGAATCTGAGAAGAAGAAAGGAAAATCAAAGCTTTGAATACATATTTAATGAATGTTGGAGAATTGACATAGACCATTTCTCAGTATAATAGTGCTACCTGCCTTGGTTTACCAGCCATCAAGTATACTTTTCTAAAAACAAACAAACAAACAAACAAGGCAGCTGTTAAGCTCCTTGCAGTTCACTACCTGATCTATGATGGTCTGTGACTTTCTGTCATAACACACCCATTCTGGTGTTTACTGGACTTAAAACAATAACAAGGGAGGGGATTTTCAGGCTTTGTTGGTCAAATGGGAATGGTGTATTCAAGATCACAGCTGACCTGATCTCACTAGCATTTCTATTTTCCATAAAAATGTGGTACCTATCCCTTTGAAAGAAATTTTTTCCCCACTCAACTGCCCTGAGCTAAACTGCTTACTCAAAACCTTTAGTTCACAGATGTGCCTTTCAGTGCCTGGACCTGGTTCACTGATAGTCTGGCAAAGACAAACGTGGATGGTATTTACTGAGCAGCATCAGTTATGCAGCCCCAGCAACTCTAGAAGACCACCTGAGTTAAGGGTTAGTCAACAAAAGGTTAAATTAAAAGCTGGTCCTCCTTGCCTTAGACAATAGTCCTAAGGAGCATGCATTTCATATTTGTGCTAGTTTTGGGGCCATAGCTATGATACAGCCAACTGGTTGGCAACTTGAAAAACCACTATAGACTGGCATATTAAGGATACTCTTCTTCAAGGCCATAAAACCATAGAAGCAAATTTCATCTGCCAATCAAACAGTCTGGTTCAGTCACATAAATGACCACGGTAAGAGCCCAATGTCTAATGAGACCAACTAGAATCAAGTTAATCATCAATCCTGAACCATCCAAATGGCTACCATGAATATCTGAATTCATTCTCTTACCAGAAAACTCACTATCAAAGACTACAGCAAAGGATATCTGTTTCTAATCTAGAAGCCACCACTGCATGCCAGTTTTGAGGTTCCTTCTAAAATTGTCCTGATTGTCTTGCAGTGAAGGAGGACACATGACATGGGGATTTTCTCTACCCACTTCCAGAAAATTGACTGTGTTGAATCTCTGATCCCCTCCTGGGACTACTAGTGGAACCTTGTTAATACTGACACATTTTCAGATTATGCTGTTCCTATTTCAGTCTATCACATGATTCTTATTTTCAGTTTTCCAGACCATCTACAATCAGACAAGTGTCTTTTTTTTTTTTTGTCATAAAGGTCACCCAACAATGAGCCAATAATTAAAATATTCAATGAATATTCCATATCCTCCATCATTCTCTGATAGGCCTCTGGCATCAAGATATGGAATAGACTTTTTAAAAATCAATTTCCTCCAAATTTCTGACTCGACTCCCCTCGCTTCTTTCTGGTCCACACACTTTATTAAGGCAGTTTGGCATCGATAGTTTTGGTCATTGAAAGAAAAGGTTGTCTCCTATTGGTCACCTCCTGGATAATGATCAGGATGAAAAGGGGAAAGGATTATATAAGCTTATTTGAAAATTCATTATTCAGACTTGACCATTCATGGACGTGAAGCATCTTGCTTTCCCTTTCTGACAACTCCATGCCAGCTTGATTTGTGGACACTCTGAGTGGCAGCCCCAGCTAGAGTGGAACTAAAGAGACTCAGCTATCTGGATCCTAACATGGTCGTAGATCATAAAGACAATGACCATTTGGTTAAATACACTGATCGCTGAGTGAGTATTCTTCTAGTGACCCAACTGGACTAAGGTGGAAAATATGATATATTACTATAAATATTTTTTAAAAATCACTTCTCCTTATTCATATCTTATCTCTCTGGTTGAAAGGTATTCATATGAGCAAATGATTGGACAAAAGGTAAAGTCATAGTTACTGGGATGGAACACATCAGTTTTGTGGCCATGGAGACAGAACAACAATCCCATTACTTGAGGACAGAGCACATTAGACTCAAGGAGGTTAAGGGAGGATAGGTATTTTGATTTACCTTATATCTTAGATTCAGCACTGCAGACGGACAGAACAGTATGATCTAGCTGAATCTAGCAGCAGCTGCATCTGGTAATTTAAACTCACTACAGGATGAGTTTATTCTTTTGTCATCCACATGGTATAACAAACAAACAAACAAACAAAAACCCAAAGCAGAACAACTGTGGACTTGGCTGTTCCCAAACTATTCTGCCATGTCAGACACCACCAATGGAAGCCCCAGAACTGCCTTTTCATCAACCTTGTAGATGTATCAACAGATAGACCCCACAACTTTGTTTCAATCTCAATAATGTAAGTCTCCTATGCTCAAGCAGCTTTGGGTGTTGTCATGTATGGCAACAGAAGTTGCAACTACTCAGTGACACCTGCTCAATGTACCAGATTAGTCAAACCATTGCAACTGTGATCTAAATGAAGGTTAACAACAAATTCCAAACTCCTGTGAAGTGTGCCCATTCGTGTTATATGTTTGTATATGGGAGAATCTGTCCTTTGGGGGTTGGGGCTGCTAGTCTATTACTCCTGTGGTTTTTAGTAATGTCATCACGAATCAGTAGGGCAATCTAAACTCTTTTATGTGGGTTACAGTTATGTGGATAACTGACTAGCGTTAGACTACTTTCTGATTATCTAAAATAAAATATACTAGTACCTCTGAAACTTATTTACAATTTGCTGAGTCTAGAGTAGAGAGGAGTAGAGCTGAAGTCTACACTACAAATTGACCTCATCCTTTTGCTTAGAATTCTCTTGATAGTATCATTAATTAAATAAAAAAAATTGAAGGCAAATTTAAAAGATTTAATCCCAGTCTCTATCAGTCACATTAAGCAGAGTGGCTAATAGAGTGATATATCCACATGAAAATTTGATTTCAGCCAAGAACATGTAGAGTCATGGGGTGATTTGCTGGAGGAAGCAATTCATTATGGGCCCTGTGTGCCTTTTCAGTTGCTGGAAATACTAAGAATGCAAAACCGTGACTGCTCTTTCCCTGGTCATTTCTTGGAATTAGTTTTGTAGCAAGCAACTTTCAGGGATGAAGTAACATCTCCCTCTGGGAAAAAGAGCAGGCTTCTTACTGCTTGCTATAAAAACAGTGAATTCCCCAACTCAGTGTTCATCAGTTGTGACACAGATCTGCCTGTGCAGTAACTCATCTGGGCCCATGTAGTGTCAACCCTATGGGAGTTGGGTCCAAGAATAACTGACATAAACATGAGGCTCTTGCTGCTGACTGTGCATTTTTTTCTGACCCCAAAGTTGTATGTCTTTTGCTGCATCCACAAATCAGTAGCAAGATAACTTTTGAACTTGTGTAAGAAGGATAAAATTACATCTTAGACTTGACAATACCTTCGGTGGAGGGAAGATAAGGTAGTTCTTTACTCTGAGCAAAGTTAGAAACTTGACAATCAACTTAGGGTAACAAAGAGAAAGGAGGTGTCGAAAGTCTGAAGAAAGAAAATGTAGAATAGTCATCTTAAATAGAACTCCAAAAGGACAATTGTCTGGTACTAAAGGCCCCCTTGAGATTTGGGGTCCTGAATTTAAGGCGTTTCTCAGGTGTTCAGTGTGTGGCTTGTGAGCTTTTATCCAGGCACTCTCAAATTGCTTGTAGGTGTGGAGAAGGTGGAGAGTTAGGTTTAACCATAATTATACCTTTGTCAGGCAAGTAAAGTGGAAAGTTGGAATCAAGTGAGTGAGGTTATATATAAGAGACTAGTTGTAATGCTGGACCATGGAACCTTAGCTAAGACAGAAGGCAACTGAGACAGTGAGCTAAAAAGATGGCTATGATACCTGCACACAAATGTTTGTTGCAGTTCTATTCACAAAAGCAAAAATATGGACTGTGCTGCCCATCAAAGCTGGACTGGATTAAAAAAATGTGGTACAGATATACAATGGAATATTAAGTAGCCATAAAGAAGGACAAATATATGGACTTTGCAGCAACTTGGATGGATTT
>NW_007037794.1:0-1607 GCF_000164805.1 Carlito syrichta
ATGCATTAAAAGTCATAAATTTGAATAATTGTTCTCATAAATAAACTGCTTAGTGGCTGGTGCTCTTATATGTGTTTATTACTTCACTTTCATCCCATCATCTTACTGACCAGGGAAGGAGATAGATTCTTACATACTTTTGGGCAATTTTATTTAAAATAATTTTCTTGAAGGCACATGGAAAAATTTAGCTATAAATTAAAATATCTATTCAGCAGAAACATTTGGATTGCATGTTTCACCCCACTTCATTTAAGACATATACAAAGAACAGCAATATCTTATGAGTGCAATACCAATTTTCCCACTATGAGCATTTGCTAAGTTATTCATCATTCTCTACTGGAAAGTTTTTCTCAGGGCTCTAATACTGAGTGCTAAACTCCTGATAAGTTTAAAGCAAAGTTTACTTTGAGTTTGCCCTTGTAAAACAGAGGTATGCAAAAAATAAAAAAAAAAATAAAAAAAAAAATTAATTCCATCTCAAAGTAGTCAGAAGAACAGGAAAGGCTGCAGAGAAACTGCATTAAGTGAGGCATGAAGCAAAGCTATTTCAGCTCTCTTGACTTGAGGGCAGATACATATGCATTCAAAATAAGAAGATTTCTTTGGGTTTAGAGATTTTTAACAATAGAAGCTGATGATCAATGTAGTAAAAAGCATGCTTTAATGATTTTTGGGGGACCAGATCAACCTGACCTTTTATTTTTTATGAAGTCTGCTGATAAAAGTACAAGCTCCATTTTTCTCTTCCACCTCTCTAACAATTATTTTGATTTTCATGATTTGAATGATTTTCTGAAATGCTTTGATGAGGCATAGAAAGGAATTGGAACCATGTTGCTCAATGAATGATGTAAATATTCAAGGGTCACGAACAAGGTAATAAAAGAAAATTGATCTGATCATTTAAAATTCTAACCCCATCCCATGTTTCTGGTCATTAAGCATGAGTACTGTGGCTGCCTATATGCAATTTTTCTTCTCAACAAATAGAGCATAATTATCTCTAAGCTAGAGTTCACGTCTTCCAACACTGTTTGATGCTTTACTATATCAATAACAGCACTGAAAATGCAAAAATTCCTTTATAGGACATTGGAATATATTAATCAAAGGATTATTTGGTGGATAGATTAAAAACAATGTTGCTTATTCTTAGCTCTAAATGACTGAAAATAGTAAATGTGTATTTTTGTCAATCATATATTATTCTTAGGACATATACTGTGTCTCAGAAGGACACCATCAGAAGAGATGACTACTAGTCTTATCTAAATCTGCCTCAGGGTTCCTCAGTTTTGTGTGTTGAGAAGTAGTCAGTGTGAATGAAATGGAGAAATAAAAAATGAAATGAGAAGAGAGAAGAAAAGATAGATATAGATGATGAAGATAGATTTAGAGAAGGAGGTGGAAGAAACACTGAGTAGAGTAGATTGAAAAGAAATAGAGCACAAAAATGGGTCAGCAGACTAGGAGTAGTGAAGTTATGGCTTGGAAGAATTTATAAGACCAACTTAAGCATATCTTTACATGATGAAAATATAGATAATCACTGTTTACCTGGTTTAGCTGTTATGCAAGATACAGGATTTCTTATACACTTA
>NW_007037795.1:0-1551 GCF_000164805.1 Carlito syrichta
CAATATCATTCATGGTTAATCCTGCCTTTTCTAGGACTTTTGGAGTAGCATATGTTGGTCTGAAAAGAAAAAACAAGTAGTATATTAAATTTTAATTTTTAAGCTAGGAGTTCCTTCATATTTACTATACTGAGTTTTACACAGATTCTGTAATGTCATTCACTTATTCATTGATTGTACTATACAAATATTGATTAAATGTTTATGATGCAATAGTGAGCTGGCAGACATGCCCTCTGCCCTTATTAAACTTATATTATGGAGCTGGGGAAACAGATAATAAACAAGCAAACAATGAAGGATAAGGGCAAGTTCATAACATGTAGAGCTAAAAGAAGGACACAGTTCAAAGGGGTAGGCATGGGAAAGGGCTAGACTGGGTTGAAGGTCATAATGGAGGCCAGTGAGGCTAAAGCCTTGTGAGAGAAAGGGAGAGACTCTAAATACTGGGAGGCTTTCATAAAAAATTATTCTGGAGATTATGTAGCAGAGTATATAGCAATATGAAAAAATGTTTGTGACATCTGAAGGAAAAAAGACGGCAAAGCTGTATAAATGGGAGGATGAAAAAAAAAATCCTGGAATTTATTTATAAAAAATTGTGTATTTATTTTTACATGTTTAATCTTCAGTCATCTTCAAAGTCTCTCCATTTGATGCAACACACCTATCAAGACACTTTTTCAACAGCTCAAAACAGTTTTTGACTCATCCATTTTTTTTTTTATGTCTTTTGGTGCTTCTGCCATTCTTTGTTTCACCTCTTACACATGGGAAAACATTTCCCTTTGAGAACTTTTTCATCCAGGCAAACAAAAAAAAGTTGCTCAGGGCAAGATCTGGTTAATAGGGAGGGCAGGGTACAGGGGTCATGCAATTTTTGGTCAAAAAATGCAAAACACTCAGTGCGGCGAGGGCAAGTTGTTCATGTAAATCACCCATCATGAAATGGGCAAACGTGCTAAAAGAAATCCCCCCCAAAAAATTCACCTAAGCCAATGCAGCTTCTCACAACAATGTTAGCTGGTACACTGCTGCCAATGGGTTCCTAGAACACTTACCTAGCAGGGTAAGTCTGTACTCAAGAGGCCTGCCCTTCCAAAAAAATTCCAGTATTTTTGGGTCCCCCCCACGTATGTATAGGAAAAAATGTATATGTAAATTGTATAGGAAAAACAGAAAATAATCCAAAACTATACAATAATATATGCCAACATAAAGGAATAGTATTACTTAAAAAAAAAAAAACACCACATAAATCAATTATGAACTCAAGGCTTAACATACTCTCAAATCAGTATGATAAATGTGAGTAATCAAATACTTACATCCCAAAGATATAAACTGCTACCTACCCAAGTAATAGTTGATCTTTTGGATCCTGAGACACATACATGAAGTCCCTAGGTAAAAAATACAGAGGTTACCTCCAGTAATAAAATTTAACAATCAGAGGCACGGCTGGATGTGGTGGCTCACACCTATAATCTGGGCACTTTGGGAGGCCAAGGTGAGAGGACTGCCTGAGCCCACAGGCTCAAGACCAGCCTG
>NW_007037796.1:0-1432 GCF_000164805.1 Carlito syrichta
CCAGTCTGATGTTGAACCTCCCTCTTCTTTCTTGCTGGGGCATTCCTATAAATCAGATGCCAACCAAATATATTAGATTCTTTATACTTTGATCTGTTTACCATTTTGAAAGAGTGGGGCACCTTATTCATTCAACGATAGCTCCTTTCCAATGACCTGGGGGGATTAGCCAGATGCTGGTTTGGGTCAAGCGTCCCAGAAGCCACCTCACTGTGTTTAGCCGCCAGATGGCACATAGCCTTCAGTGGGAAGGCTGATGGATGGGGTTCAGTAAAAATTAAAAGCCTAGGAAAAGTACAGGCCCCCAGGCCAGCACAAATGATGATGGTTCCTTCTGGGAGAAAGGTGGGAACTTTTTCTTGTCCTGCTTCTAGAGATGAAAGTCAAGTTTACATTTCTTTGCGGCAGTGACTAATTCCCCATCAGAGGCCCCCCAGCTCTCTCAGGGCTAATTTCATGAGCGGTAAATAAAGAATCTCTCAGAGTGAGAGCTGACAGAGGAAGAAACAGAGAATAAGTCAAACTCAACCCCTAAAACATTACCCGCATGACAAAACAGGAGAGAATTTTCAGAAGCAGCGAGAGAGACCAGCCCACCCCCAGATGGCCCTCAGACATGTTTTCTTCCTTCCTGACTCATCGGGTTTCTTTAGGAAAGCCTGGTGAGAAGGGATTATGAGGCAGGCAAGGGAGCCAGCCTTTTTTGGCAACACAGGGCATTTTGATTTCGGAATCTGCAAATCTTCAAGAACAGACCTGGTGTGCTAGTGTTCTAGGCTGGAGTCTAGGAGCGGTTCGACTGCAGACGAAACTGATGAGATAGATGGTTGGTGCCATCAGCCAGAGACCCAATGACTTTCCTGGGGCCACGCCTCTCTGGACGTTTGAAGATGTTGGGACAGGTTTGCCTTCTGAAATGTGCAAATGTTACCAGCCGGGAGTGGCAGATGACAAGAGGCATCTGAAAACAGATCTCCATCTGGCAAGGGGTTAGGCTTCCTGGAACACAGAATAGAATAGTTTGAAACAAAGCGGCGGAAGCACCGGCTTAGCTTTTCACCTATTGTGATGGTCTCTGGGTCATTTCCTCCCTTTGGAATTGACTTCCTTACCAGGTTCAGCAAAACCTTCATGAGTGGTAAGAAAGACTTTGGGGTTTGTCTTTGCTCCCAGCCGAGGGGCCCCTCTACCCCTGTGAAACTTGCATCTCCACAATGGTTGCGATCTCCTGCACTCCTGTTCCCTTCCACAGAGCATGGCAGGGGGGACGCCTTGGGGTTGGAACCATAAATTAGGGAAGGGAGCCATCTCCAGTTGAGTCAGATGAATCCTCTTGTTCCTAGAAAACAAAAGGAAAAGATAGGTTGGGAAAGGTGAAAATGGTGTTTTTCCGAGGAGAGGTCTTCATTCAAGGATGCAACACCCTCCACCC
>NW_007037797.1:0-1580 GCF_000164805.1 Carlito syrichta
AAAAAAAAAAAAAAAAAAAAAGACAACCTAGGTCTTGCCCTCACGCTGCTTGCAGTTGAATTTTAACGCAGAAAGCCACATTTTTAACACAAGCAAAGCCTCACCCTGTCAGTATTCACTATACACTGCTTTTCCTGTTCAGGACTGCAGTGGAATCCTGGAAATTTTTGAAAAGCCCTTCCCAGGCAAACAAGGGCACCAGCCAGGGTGGGTGGAGATGGTGGTTTCCATCTTGCTTCAAAATGCTGTGGTTTGTTTTGGATGTTGCAAATGTCAGGCTGGAGATGCATGGAGAGGAAGGAGCTTGTTCTGAACAGATCAGGGTGGAGGCAGCACAGGACATGTCTCCCAGACAGTGCACGGCCCAGGCAGTGTGGAAACAAATAGAAACCCATCCAGAGGGGACACTGACAAAGGCAGAAACAAAAGCCAAGAGATGGAAAACTCACAGGGTGGGGCATGGTGGGGGGTGTGGGGTGAGGCGGTGGGGGCCGTGGAGCTTCAGGGAGGGGCATGCTCTGTTTGTGTGAGAAGCTGAATCTAGCTGGGGCCTAGGACTCACTATGGCAACAGGTAAGTCAACAGAGCCAACACACACCTCCTGGGCTCAGCAACAAGAATGGTTCAGATGGAATGGAACCACATTCTAAAGGAAAACTTCTTTAAGCCGAACCCACCAGCCCTGTCCTGGTTTGTAGGCAATTCGTGTTTAATGACATGAATTGATCAGAAATGATACTGAGCCTCATCCTTGCTCCATTTCTTCCACATGCATGCACACACACATCCCCCCAGAGCAAGGCCCCTTCCCCACGTGGTAGAAACTGACAGCTTCTGGGATGCAGGCACCCTCTGGAAGCAAGTGTTGTCCTGATAATGGCACTGATCAGAGGGTGGATGGGGTTGCTTTCCACACGACCTAGGCGACTAGGCCCCATGAGGGGCTCCAACTGAACCGTGATCTGGTGTCCGATGTCAACTGGCAAAACTCTTGGCCTAGTGGGGTGTGCCCACAGGGAACAGCCCCTTCCTCCTCTGTGGACAGGGAAGCCTCTGCGCTCCCACACCCAGGACCCCAAACGTGCCTTTTCTGGAAGCTGCTTGGCCTGTGGGATCTGCCTTAGATTTAGGGCCAGTGCTAACTAGAATTGTGGGTCTCACTGAGGGTTTGCGGCTTCTCCTGCTGCTCCACTTCCAAGTGCCTGCAGATCCTGTGGACCCAGTGCCCTAGCCCAGAGCCAGCTCACCCAGTAGACACATGCTCTGTGCTGAGGCCCACACTGCAAAAATGTTTTCATTTCTTTTAAAAACAGAAAAATAAGCTTTTAAGTGGAAGAAAATGTTTGAGTACATTAGTCAATTGAGTACATTGAGTATATTAGTCGTTATAAGATACAATTTTAAACACTTGTTCATGGAGGAAGGAAGGCCCATGAGGCAAGAGTGCCCAAGCCCCTGGGGGTGGTAATGTGGCCCCAGTCTCCCTCTTACCCACACGGACCCTTTAGACTCCAGGACCTTCAGTCCCACGTCCTGTGACTGTCCCACGGTTCTTTGCTGGCCCCAGAGCTCATGGAGGG
>NW_007037798.1:0-1429 GCF_000164805.1 Carlito syrichta
AAAAACTTAATAGGTCTTTTGATTTATGTCAAAATACATTGCATGCCAAAAGACCAGTTTCATTTATCAGGATGAAAAATGCCATTAGATTTGTCACTGAAAATTAAATAATGAAATGATTTGACATATGAAAGAAAATGTTAAAACAGTAGTTTTTCTTCCAGCTGTCACAACTCATTTAGATACCAATTGTCTGCAACTGCAAATCTCTGAATGGAAATGTCAGCAAATGGCTGGCCGTGGCAGGGAAACTCTCTCTAAAGTACATATGAATATTAATTACCAGAGCTATATCTAGAAAGAGGTCTCTGACTGTTATCTTTTCTCTTATTAGAATTAAAAATGTACACAGACATTGGAGAATTTGGCAGAAAAAAAGGCCCACATCCAGAGCGTTCACAAGAACATTCAAAGTCTGACGCTATTCTAAAAATTTGTTCTCTCGCCAAAGTATTGCATCACATATGCACCATAAATCTTCCCAGCACACTTTAGAGACACTTGCAGTATGTCTAGATGAAAAGAGAAAAGATAGAAAAGGAATACTTAGTCGTTCAAATTATCCTGCCTTTGTTGGTATGTCATGGTCTGAATATGTCAAATATAGGCTAATATGTACTTAAGAGCACCATTTTGGGGGCATAGTTTTTGTAAAAGAAAACTACGACAGTGTTTGAGAATAGTCCTGAAAAATCCTAACCAGAAATACCCAAAGGATAGACATTTCAGACTAAGGTAATTGAATCTATTATAATTGTTTAAACTACAGCTTTATTAGTTAAATGAGGACATGGAGACTATTACATATACATGCAAAAGTATTTATTTATAAACTATTTAAAAATAATAAAGTATGAGGTTGTTGAAATATAGACTAAGCTAGTTTTAGAAATTTCTATAGTTTACAATTAAAGTTACTATATACTGAGAAATAAATTGCTGTTATTTTTTAGCACAAAAGCACATTTTTGAGATAAGGTATTTTTTTACTATAGAATGAATGATTAATATATGTAAATCAAAATGATGCTGCATTTCCCCAGAATTATTTAAATTTAAATTCAGAAGTTTATAATTCCCAGTTTTGGCCATGGAGGGCATTATTTCACATTGGAAACATTCTCTTTTTAGAAACAAAATTTTGTGCATACATGAAAAATAAATCATAATTTTTCTTTAGTACTAACACTTTCTCCCCCACCACTATCGTAACAATAGAAGGCAGTAAATTTTTTTGGATACAAATAGTTTAGGATACAAATATTTTAAAACTAAAAATTCTCCTTTACTCTCTCTTGCTTTCTGTGCAGCGCCCAGGGGACTTACAACAGCCTTAGTCTCCCAAACAAAAACCTTTACATTGCCTTAGGTAAATGTAAAACCTCAAACCATAAGAACCTTAGAAAAGGAAGGAAATACTCTCATGGAA
>NW_007037799.1:0-1350 GCF_000164805.1 Carlito syrichta
ACCATTATTACCAAGTCATAACCTCTGGCTCCAAGGATTGTGAAATCCAATGGGGAAGAGAGAAATCGAAATAAAAGCTTTTTATACTGTCTGCTATGTATGATGTTAGAAGGTAAATACAGGCTACTGTTGGGGGAAAAGGAGTGATTAACTTAACCAGTGGTCATGGGCAGCTTCATAGAAGAGGGATTATTTGAATGGGGCCTTGGCACATGAGTAGGAGTTTGCCAGGCTGAGATGAGCAGACTTCATATTCAATCAAGAACGTAAGGACTCTTTTTGCTTATTTAGACTTTGGTGGCTTTTGAGGGCTTCTCTGACTTTTTGAGCCTCTGGACTTGACTTAGCCCCCAAAAGAGAGGAGAAGCAGTGCTTCTTTGTCCCGGGAGTGTCACCTTAGTGACCACAGGTGACCCCAGATAGTCCTGCAGCACCCTGGAGCCAGTTGTTAATATTAGGGGGAAGTGACACAGGCCAGAGCCCTTATCAGCGTGTCCACACCACCCTCCTCTTCCTGTGTTTCCCAAAACCCTGTGAGATTCTCCTAAGGAGACAGCCTTGTGGCAGGAAGTGCCAGAGAGATGGTGAGAACATGTCGAATTTTCTTTCATCTGAAATTTGCCATTTTTTCTTCTCTTTGTGTATACGCAGACCCTGGGTTGACTGCCCTTTCGTTGGAATGCTCTTGTCCTGGCCACTTATCAGCACACAAATCCTGAGACAGATGGCCCTGCCTCAGTGGCAGCAGGCCTTATCAGATTTCAGATGTGTTGCCTGCCGCCCAAATGCAATCAGCAAATTTCCGACAGAGCAGCGGGAGCTGAAAGTAAATATAGTCTCCAGTGCTTGCAGCAAAGAGCTCTCTCAGCCCTGCGGTTGCCTGGGATCTAACTTCACCCTCATTTGAGCTTCTGAGCCTGGAAAATGGGGGGACAGGGCACTTACTGAGGTCACCGGGCTCCTCTCCCTGCCCCAGGGGGAAGGAGGCTGTTCTGGTCTTCGCGAATGACAAAGGAGGCTTCCTTGCCACTTTGTGCTGCAGGTCTGGTAGGCTGGGCGAGCAAACCCTTCTTTCTGTCCTGCCTGAATCCCCGCTGCTGCATCGGCCCGGTCAGGCACCCATGGTTTATTTATCATCCGTGGCTGCTCTGTCTTCCTTCCCTTCCAGAGAGTCGCAGTCGGCAGGAAGCACATCGCCCTTGGTGTCCGTAAGGACAGACGCTTCTGATTTCTTCTTTAGTTACTGAAAGCGTCTATGACCTGCCAGGTCATTGATGCTCCTGCCCCCTACCCCCGCCACTCCCCAGGGAAAGCCGGGACCCGACTGGACTCGGCCCACCATCTAGTTCT
>NW_007037800.1:0-1389 GCF_000164805.1 Carlito syrichta
TTCCGCCTCAGCCTTCCGAGTAGCCGGAATTACAGCCGCGCGCTACCACGCCCGGCTGATCTTTTGATTTATTGTAGAGATGAGGTCTCGCTGCCTAGGCGGGTCTCGAACCCCAGGGGCTCAGGCAATCCACTCACCTCAGCCTCCCAAAGGCGCGGGATTACGGGCTGAGCCGCCAAGCCCGGCCCAAATGCCAGTTTTTATCATTCTATTCGGTCAGCAGAATTTCTGAATTTGAGCTGAAGTGGGAGTGTTTTGATATCCTTCCTTGCCTTGTGCAGTCAAACCTTTCCGGATTGCCTGCCCTATTACCACCTTCTAATAAAAAAGGAAGTGAATATCCAACCTCATAAAGGAAGCATACTGCCTGCGTTATAATAGATGAAATGTGTTCTTTCCTAGAGCACTCTGGGCTGCAGCTGTTTCTCTGCCAAACACTAATTCAGCAAGTAAACAGTCAGCCTTTACTGATTGACTCTCCTGTTTATAAAATTCAATTTAAGTTGCTCAGCAGACAGAAGCCAGTTATGTTCCATACATCTTCAAACTACAATGCTACGAAGAGAGAATTATACTAATACCCAACATAATGGTTACCCAAAAAGAGATACTGCCATGTAAAAAATATTTAGTAACTGCCATTATGATTATGTTAGTGTGGTAAGGCATTATATTGCTAGAAGCAATTATAGCTTGCAATATATAAGAGCAATGACTAAATGAAGACAACAAGTTGAGGACTCGAAGTGTATAAGTGTATCTATACGCGGAAGAGATGTTTGTTTCTCAGTAAGGTGGAAGCAGAAGTTTAACTTAGTGCATCACCCAAAAGGGTAGCATTTTTCTTTATGCAGCACTATGACATTTTAAAGACAAAAATCATTATAAAGTAGCAAGAGAAAATTAAAAATTGGTTTTAGATGGGAAATGTGGAATAAATTTTCTTTTAAAAAAGGCTCTAATAATAATTAAATATTACTCATTACAGTGAAAAGGAACAGTAATATCAACCATAAAGTTCTCACAAAAATATTGAATTTCATATTCCAATAGTTTTTCGTGGTCAGTATTTGAAAAAGGAAGAAAGTAGAAACTGAAGACAAAGTCAGTATAAGAAATGGAAGTATAACTCTCTCTTCCCCCTCCCAGTAACAAAAGAGACCCCAAAACAAAAGAAGACAGCCTACTGTGAAACCTAACTAGAGAAGCAATTTAAGTTAGAAATGTCTGATAGTCTCTCTCAACTGCAATGTTTAATTATTATCATTATTATTGACTCCAATCCCCAGAAATCCAATAACAACTCATACTTCTAGTAGAATGCACTATTTGCTTTCCCTGTACTCTGACCATCCTGAACTTTCCACTATTCATGGAATACAAGTTCCC
>NW_007037801.1:0-1595 GCF_000164805.1 Carlito syrichta
AATCTTCATATCTACTCCCTTGTGTCTGGCTTCTTTTGCTCAGCATTATACCTTTGAGACGCATATACGCCAAAGCATACAGCAGTAGTACTTTTCCCGTGTTGCGTAATATTCTATTCTATGACTGTTCCAGAAGTTCTCTCTTGGACTGCTGATGAATATTTGTGTTGGTACCAGTTTGGGGGTGTTGTGAATAATGCTATTGTGAGCGTTCTAGTGCCTATCTTCTTCGTACAGATATTCATGCATTTCCTTTGGATATATACCCGGTAACAGAGGGGTATGCATATACTTAGCATTTGTGGATACTGTCAGCTTTTCAGATAGTGTATCCACAGTTTCAACAATCAACACTTATTCACTATTCAAAAACCGCTTTTACTCTTTTATTTGATCACCATTGTTTCTTGCACCCCATTTCTTCTGCATGTCTTTATTCTTCTTCTTGCTAGAGTGCATCATCTGTTATTTATTTATTTTAGAAAGTATCTGTGGGTCTTAAACTGTTTGGCTTCTTTCATGCCTGAAAATATCTTTATTTTACCCTAACAATGAATGATAGCTTTATAATAGGCTGAGTATATAATTACATGTTCCAAGTGATTTTCACTCAGAATTTGGAAAGCTACTTCTCTAGTATCATGTTCATCTCTTGAGGGGCCCTGTCAGCCACAGTGCTCATGTATTTCTTTAGGCTGGAGAGAATTTACTCTATTATTTCTTGGAAAAAATTTCCTCTCCTTCATTCTCTCTATGCTTTCTTTCTAGAACTCTTACTTGATGGCTTTTGCAATTTCTCTATCTTCCACATCTCTTAACTTTTATTTCATGCTTTCTATTTCTTTGTACTTGTATGTCATATTCTGGGATAATTCTTCAGTTAGAGTCAGATTACCAATTTGATTTTCAGCTATATTAATTCCATTTATCAGCACACCTATTGAGCTTTTGTTTTTCCTAACTTAGCAATCAAGTATTTAATATCCTTATTTTTTATGAAGACACTATCCTTGGGCATCTCTCTGAAGTCATTCATTATACTAGTTCAAAATTCCTTTCTGCTTCCTCTAGTAAATCGGATTCCTCAGAATATTTTTTGTTTATTGAATTGGGTGTCTCTTTCAT
This sequence comes from Carlito syrichta, assembly GCF_000164805.1. Classification (NCBI taxonomy): domain Eukaryota; kingdom Metazoa; phylum Chordata; class Mammalia; order Primates; family Tarsiidae; genus Carlito; species Carlito syrichta. The sequence continues at coordinate 1,126 of NW_007037801.1, forward strand.
AGTGTTAGTATTTAGAGAACACAGTCAAAAGTCTTTCTGACTACTCATGCTCAGATTCTCAAATCATCTTGCAGATGTGCAACAAGATATTAGCACTTAGTAGCATTGGTGCCCAAGTGGAGGCTGATCGGAGGTGTTCGCTTTATCTGCGTCTGGGAAGAAGAGTGGCAGCTTCTAGTCCCAACACACCTCTCTTTCACTCTTCTGTCTCTTCCCTGTTCTAGGTGCTCCTTCCCACTGTTCCAAAATAGTAACTCATCAAACTCTCCTTTACAGGCTGACTTGGTGGGACCCATTAGGGACGAGTTGATGGATCCTTGGGAGACAGAGCTAGGCTGAGGTGTCTTCTCTGGTGGGAACTGGAGGGGGGAGAGAGAGGAAGAAGAGAAAGCCAGAAGTGTCAAAATGTCTTGACTGTGACAAGGGTTGAGCTAAGAAAATAAGGTCAACTGCCAACTCCAACTTGAAGA
>NW_007037802.1:0-1311 GCF_000164805.1 Carlito syrichta
AGAGAGAGAGAGAGAGAGAGAGAGAGAGAGAGAGAGAGAGAGAACCAGAAAAAAAGTGACTGTTAGCAAAATTATACCCTTCCACATTTGTATCCAACAAGCAAATAATCATCAGCACATTGAATCTGTGTTAGGAAGTAGAATAAATATAGCCTTCTATTAAAATCCTTAGCACATAGAAAGAAATGAAAGCACTTATTTGTGCCAAACACATTTTATTTAACAATGAAGCCCTAAATCCCTATTCTATCTTCACTGTCATGAGCACTCCCTATTTTTGTATGTAATAGGTATCATTGTACAAAATATATGCTCCTCACAGTTTAAGAATGAGGTGATCTGACAAATCTGATGCTTCAGGTCAGTTTCCAGAGATATAGGCTCTGAAATAGAGACTGTATGCAAAAGGTTTATTAGAAAATATCCCAGGAAAGGAACAAAGCTAGATCATGTGGAGGAAGAGGATGAGCTCTACCAGAGCCTCAGCCTACCCCATAAAGAACTCAACACTGAATTTCCCCCTCCAAGTTGTCCATATTTGGGGGCAGATCCTGATATCCTTAATCCGTCATTGCAGGCAAGCTGCTGCAAGAAGGGATCATGACATTGGCCAACTCCCTTCAAGTCTTGAAAAAGACTTGGGCATTGGAGACTTAGCTGAGAGCATTCCTGAAGTGGAGGGAACAATTTGTCTGAATCCTGAAGGGGACCTGAACACAGCATCGCTTACCACATCAAGTAAGTGGCAGCTGTAATAATACTGTGCAAGCATCGAGATAGATTCAGGAATAAAAAGGGGTTCAAGAGAAAGCTAAAGAAGTCAACTGCTATATTTTTTCCCATTGAACATAAATGCCCTACTGTTCGATTCCTGATAATTTAGAATCTTTAGGCATACTTTGGTGAGATGAGATTATTTGGTATAGTATGAGATTATTATAGGTATAGCACAAATTTTGCTTCAGAAATTAACTAACAGGCACAGAAGTTTTTCATATCATCCTGAGAAGCAAAGGGTGTTATTAGGTTTAGAAAATGAGTGGACAGTTGTCTCCACATTCCTGGGGTTTTATTTTGTTGTCCAAGGAATATTCTGGAAATAAATAGGTAAGATGCTACAGACCACAAAGCCTGGTATTAGTGAATTATGTCCCCAACCTAAATCTGTACGTTGAAGCTGTAACCCCTAGGTGACTATATTTGGAGATATGTCTTATTTGGAGGTAATGAAGTTTAAATGAGGTCAAAAGGGTAGAGATGGTGTCCTTATTGGAGAAGGAGGAGACACCAGAACTCTCTTTTTCTCTGTTG
>NW_007037803.1:0-1300 GCF_000164805.1 Carlito syrichta
CCTGTTGGGGCAGCAGGTGAGAACCTGGAGAGTCTGGGATGTATGGTGTCTCCTTGGTGGCGGGGGGGTTGCTGGAGTCTCTCCCTCCAGCTGTGAGGCTTACCCAAAAAGCAACCTGGGTTCCTCTCCCTTCCCTCCCCCAGCTCTAGCAGCCTAACATGAATTGTAGGGTGAGGAGGACGATGGCTGAGAGGGCCCTCCCCTGCCCCATTCTCAGGGAGGGGTGCATCTGGGACAGCTGTTTTGTGTTGAGCATTTGCTGCCATGGCATCCAAGAAGCTAGGGGCTCCCTGCCTGGGATTGTGTAACTTGGAACAGTTGAGTGGGAGTGGGGGTTGGGGAGGTGGGAATGGATTCCTGAATTAGAACAGGAAAATGTCCTTTTCTGGTGACCCCTTGTTCACCTCCCTTGTCACCTGGGGCCCTGGCCCGAGGCTTGGGGACAGAGACCTGACAGTGGGCCCTCTGTGGTTGCGAACCCCAGCCTGGCCCGCCATCCTTCCACCTCCCAAAACATAACTCAGTATTGATCGTGCGGGAGGCTGAGACTGTCACATGCAGTAATCCTTGCTTCGCAGCAGACATGCTCCTTGAAGGAAGAAAGGAAGCGGTTTCGTCCCTGATCTAACATGCCTTTAAAAATGCACCTTGATTTAAGATTCAGCTTTTTGCAGCATATTTTAAAATGTCAGAAAGATAAATATGCAGCCTTCTTAATGTGTCTGCCTTGAACAGCCCTTTAAAAAAAAGTATATCATTCATCCTCAGGGTCAACTCCTTCCCTACCTCTCTCTGCCTTTGATGGTCACCTCTCGTCCAGGCAGAGTTTTGGTGGGAACTGGGGAATAGACTCAAACCCCCTTCCTTCCAAGAGTCCAGGGGATGCATTCCTTTTCCCAGTTTTCAGGCCGGTAAAGCTGTGCAAAGAGTTTCTAGGATATTTCTTAGAACTTTGCCAATGATCTTGTGAAACAAGCAGGATCTTAGGTGCTTCTCTCGGGGTGCCTCTCTTACATCCCATGAAAACCCACCTGCCAGAGGATCCAGAGAAGGAAAACGCACACCATCCCCTGCCCTCCCAGACAATCACTGGCTCTCTGTTCCTACAAGAAATGGAGGAAGTTGGGCCTGGTGCGAGGAGGACCACGTTTCTGCTGTGGTACTTTTTTGGGCCAGCACTTTGTTTCCAAGTTTGGGGTAGTGGCCCCTTCTCAGCTTTATTAAGGTCCGGATAGGTGTGGGGCCACAAGGAAGAAAGATGCCACTGGGGGTGAATCAGTCTGTAGTGTTATATCTTGTC
>NW_007037804.1:0-1888 GCF_000164805.1 Carlito syrichta
TTATCAACAGGGTGCCTGAATTAAACATAATTGTACACCTAACCCTTAACTGTACCCCACAAAACCATAATAAAAAATATTGATTATGAAAAAAAATAGTATGTGATTTTATTTGTGGAAGTGACTGGGGTTTGGTTATCATATTAAATGGAAACTTCATCTCAGATTAATAGAAAAACTGCCTTCCATTTGTGCCCTGACCCCAAAAGCGGTAAGCATGCTCACCCTATTGTGAAGCGTAGGACTCAAATGGCAGATATTAAAAGTTTTATAAGATAGAATGACACCTGCAAACAGTTTTCCTCAAAACATGGAGTCACGTGAAGTGCTGAATGAGGTATCTTCTAAAGGGATAAGACTTCACAAGATTTGGGAGAAGAGGGAACATTTAACTGGTTTTATCAGTCAAGATAGATAGAAGAAAATGAAAACTACACTTGGAATTTCAGACAAGTATTTTAGCATAGGAATTGATTCCTCAGGTGAAGAAAGACTGAACGAGCAAAAGGAATACTGAGGAAAGGCTACCATGCCGGAGCTGATGCACCAAAAGAAAAAAGATGCAAAATGCTGAGGAATTGGTGCTCATATCTCTGAAAATGAGGCATAACTGCTGCTGATGGTTGTTCTGAAGGCAGTAGAAGGTTCTGGAAGGTTGGAAAAGGCTGGTGGTTACAGCCAGCTTAAGCACGGGTCTCTCTCTAATTATGGGTGCTCTCTCTAGCACCACCTATTGGCAGAACTTAAGAAGTCAGCAATCCGGCGTATAGACTGCAGAAAGATGGCTTTGGAGCTGAGAGATAACAGGGACATAATTGGCACACTGGGCCAGCTGTTAGTTGGAGATTCCCTGGTGGTAGGATGGTGGGCAAAATCCATGAAACATAACTGGGACAGGAGCAAAAAGAAAATAACTAAACTCTGCAGCCGATTCATTCCGTCAGAAATGAGAAAGGAACAAGATGCCGATTGAATAAATGTTTCAGAAAAACAGAACACATCAATGCCCAAAGAGAACTCGTTCTAGTCTAATGGACTCTTTAGCAATTGTACAGCTGCTGAAAAAGAATTAGCAAAGATAACAGAGCTACTAAGTGGTAGAGAATTGTCTACAGTTCACATATCTACTCAATAGTCTAAATGTTTGCTCTACTCTGCTTAACTGCCCACCAGAACACTAGAGCCAGTGACTGCACTTTATACAAGGATGGGGGTGGGGGTGGGGTGCTATCTTCTGGAATTATCTTTTGGAAGGCAAGGCCTTATAGTACAGGCTTCCCCCATAAGTAAGTGTTCTAGGAACCCATCAGCATCAGTGTAGCATATAGCATTATTGTGAGAGGCTATGTTTGCAATTGGCTTCAGTGAATTATTTTTGTTTTGGAGATGCTTTCAACGCATTTCTCCATTTCATGATGGGTGATTTATGAGTGCATCTGCCCACACCAGGCTGAGTGTTCAGCAGATTTTGACCCAAAACAGCATGACCTCCATGCCCCACCCTTCCTATTCACCCAATCTAACCCTGAGCCACTTTTTTCTTTGTTTCCCTGGATGAAAAATGACCTCAAAGGGAAACGTTTTGCTGATGTGGGAGTGGTGAAACATAAAACGGCAGAAGCACTAAAAGGTATCAAAACTGATGAGTTCAAAGACTGTTTTGAGCAGTGGAAAAAGCATCTCGGTAGGTGTGTTGCATCAAATGGAGAGTGCTTTGAAGGTGACTGAAGTTTAAACACGTAAGAATAAGTACACAGTCGGATGGGGCAAGATGGCGACGGCATAGGTGAACTGGTGAGATACTCTGAATGGACCAAGACTGCATACAGCTGAAAAGACAGACTGTAAAGCAGAGGGAAAAGTGAACAAAGCCAGAAGACCCTCATAA
>NW_007037805.1:0-1262 GCF_000164805.1 Carlito syrichta
CAAAACAAACAGACAAAAAGAACCCTTCTCTCATGGGATGTTGGTTCCTCACGGGACCCCTTCCCGTGCCCAGGTGCCCAGCACCCAGGCTAGACAGGATGCAGCGAGTGTCTGCGGAGACTGACATGGGGCACACTGGTCAGAATCTGCTTGGAGACAGGGACTGCCTCAGCTCCCCTTCCTGTTTGAACGACCAGCCAGAGAGTGAGGGGCCTTTCTTCACCCAGCGCTAGGGCAGGTTATTTCAGTGACATTCTCGGTGATCCTGGTTAATGTTTAATTCCAGTTTCTTTGTTTTCTATAAAGCTGATAACAGAGGGGTGTAGTGGAGAATGTAAAAGAGCCAGACCCACAAGAGGAAAACAAATATCCTCCTCCTCGTTTTTTACTAAACAATTAAAAATTAGTCATTTTTTCCCGGAGCTGTTTGGGAATGAATGGAATGAGTTCAGCATGTTAAAATGAAGCCCTCCAGAATGACATCACCACGTAAAGAACTTTAGTGATGCTTTCCTCTCAGGCCCCCAGAGCTAGACTTTGCACATCAGCTGTGTGCTGGCTTCCAGAAAGACTCAGTCCTCTTGAAACTTCCATTAGCGTCAGGTCCCTGCCTCAACACACAGATGACTTTCTGTGGGATCCTGGGTAAACCCTGAACTCATCAACTTTACAATCAGAGACCTCCCCCAGTCCCCTCCCTCCCTCTTCAACCTTGGCTGTCTCTGTGGGAACCTCTTTTCCAGCCAGATATCCTGTTTACTTATCCCAGACAGGCCATGAGGTGGGCCTCACTCCTGCCCTTCTTGAGGACAGGGTAGAGGAATGGTTAGGAGTGTGACGTCCAAATTTGGGCAGGCCAGGGTTCGTGTCCAAGCTCTATCATGTCCTTGCTGTGATAACCATACCACTTCCAGGAAGCCCACCCTGATTTCCCTGACCCATGGCCATGCCTGTCTCTAGTGTCCACCTGCTCCAGGTGCCATCCCACTGCTTCCGTGGACACTGAAGCCTCCACAGCCTTGTGATATAGATTTCACTGTCATTTATTCATCTGTTTATCTAGTCTCCCCACCTGCACTCTAAACTTTGTGGCCAAAACAGGCCTATTATGGGTCTATGGGTGCCCCAGACTGCCCACATGAGTAATGGCCATGGAAAGCACTTACCATTGGTCACTGACCTCATACATGAAGGCAGCAAAGCTCAGGGTCCACGTAATCCTGCTACACTTCAATGGTCATTCAGCACCAGCCGAATAACAG
>NW_007037806.1:0-1252 GCF_000164805.1 Carlito syrichta
CTGCACGCCAGTCTGGGCAAGAGTGAGACAAAAAAAAAAAAAAAAAAAGAAAGTTTCTCATGTAAATGTCTACTGAGAACTGCAAACACAGCCCCTTCACCGACTGGCCCTTTGTGTTTTTTGTTTTGTTATAACTCCTTTTCCTCATGTGTGGGTGAAGTGTGTCCAACAGCTGCTCTAGTGAACAACCCATCCCACGAGCAGCCCACGCCAGCACTCATCATTCACAACAGACAATCTCACTGCGTTTCCCACTGTGTTTCACGACTCTCCCACCGCCAGAGAAAACTAACACACAGAAGTGATTGTTCAGTCTCCCGTAGAGAGGGTCCTTATTATCACAGAAAAGTTATTTTCTTTTCTGTGGTTTCTTAAGGGTTCTCTAATTGGGTAACCCCCTGCTGACCCCCGGCCATGGTAGTTTCTATATTGATATCTTTGTTCCACTACTTGCACACTGAAGCCAGGGACGAGTAATTTGAACCAACGGAGAGCATAAGATAATGGGGCTCTTATAAACTCCCAGTGCTTAAAAGGCAATGACCCTTTAAGTTCACTGGAGTTCTCTTCCATTAAGAAGTTTTCTCACCTGCACATAACAGAGGGGGTATATGTCACAGCTCTGGGTCTGCCCTGGACCAGGGCTGAACTGATCTGCTGGACGTCAGAGACTTGAACATGGATGGCTTTGGAATTCATTTATGTTCTATCCATGCTTGGATAACAGCTCAAGCACAGAAACTTAATTTTTTGTTTTGAGTAAAACATAAAATATAGGGAAGTATAAAGGATAATGTCACAGAAACCTATTTTCTACCATCTAGAAATGTTAACCTTTCCAATTCTGTCATATTTGTCAGCAGTATACATTAGAGTTAAAACCAAAATTCTCTTTAGCCCCCAGTCTAGGTCTATGCCTGTTCCCCGTCTGCTCCCCAGGGGTCACCATCATCATGGGGTCCATGTACATACAGACCTCCACATGTTGTTTTTTGTCTACTGGAAAGAAATTTATTTATTGCATATCTATCCTATTAATGGCAATATAGCTGTCATGTGTATATTTATATTTATGCATTTTTTTCAAAACTTAATATTTAGGAATGTCAATATTCTCCTTAACATGACAATATAATTAGCACCCTCGGTGATACCTTCAAACATTCTGCTTATCTCAATAGCATGTTATCACCTACACATTTCTTCCCTTTCTTTTATTTCTTCTTTTTAGCTTTTCTCTTTATGCTACTAA
>NW_007037807.1:0-1226 GCF_000164805.1 Carlito syrichta
CCTCACCATGTTCACAGCAGCCACCACCATCACCGCCACCACTATTGCTATCACTACCACCACCACAGTTGGGCCTATAAATTGACACTCCACTTCTAAAAGCCTTTTGGACACTTAGAAATAGAAAATAGATCAACAGTTCAATTTTAGGGGCTAAAAGAGAGGGTTTTTATACCTTCTTCCTCAACCCTGTGTTTTTACAAATTAGAAAAAGATTTAAGATCCAAAAAGAACTTACCAAGATTTGCATCGAATTTGAAATAGCATCTAGACCACAACCTGGCCACCCAGGCTGTTCCTATTATGCTATTTTTATTGTTTTGGGTGGAGCAGGAAAGAAACACAGAAAACTTACCTCCAAAATTCACAATATTCCAAGCAATATGAGATTCTGTTATCCCTTCTGGCTGCTATGGTGTCTTTGGAACTTGGGATGTTTGCATGTGCTTTCTTTTTCTTTAATGACTTGCCAACCCAGTTGTACTTGACTCATCTCTGCTTGCTGTCCTGCTCCTTGTCCTTTGGTCATTGTATAATGCATCAGATCACTATCAGAACTTGGAAAAAAAGGGCAAAACTAAATTCACCAAATGTCCATCAAAGGAAAATGGATAAACAAAATGTGGTGTATCCATACAGTAGAATATTACCCAGAAATAAAAAGAAATCATTGCTATACGCTAGCATATCTAAGTGAGAGAAGCCAGTCACAGAGGACCACACATTGTTTGAATGCATTTATATGAAATGTTCAGGAAAGGCAAATATGTAAAGATAGAAAGCAAATTAGTGGTTACTAGGGCTGAGGAGGAAAAGGGGTTGAAGTGAAATAGGGAGTGACTACTAACAGGCTTGAGCTTTTTTGGGTGGTAAAGAAAATGTTCTCAAATTGATTATGGCATGGTTGCACAACTCTGAGAATATACAAAAACCGTTGAACCGACTCTTCTAAATGGACAAATTATATGGTATGTGAACTCTGTATGAATACATTTGCTTGTAAAAGGGGACTAGAATGTCAAATCTAGACTTTCAAATTTCAAACCTTTGCTTTATCCACTATGTCTTACTGGCCATCACTACTTAGCACCACATTATGCTACTAGTTAGCTTTCCTTTATTGGGTCATCTCTTCATTGTCTGTAGACTACTACAGGGCAAGAACTGTGTAGTAATTATCTTTTTCCCATCAAATCCCAAAAGGCCTATTCTGGCGGTGTTAGTGC
>NW_007037808.1:0-3870 GCF_000164805.1 Carlito syrichta
TCAGATCAAAGGCAGCATTAGATTCTCATTGAAGTACAAACCCTATTGTGAACTGTGCATGTGAGGGATCTAGGTTGTGTGCTCTTTATGAGAATCTAATGCCTGATGATTTGAGATAGAGCTGAGGAGATGATGCTAGCGTTGGGGTGCGGCTGCAAAAACAGATTAACATTAGCAATGAGATTTGACTGCACATCCTCCCATCGCCTCTCCCCCATTCATGGAAAAATTGTCTTCCACTAAACCAGTTCCTGATACCAAAAAGTTTGGAGAACGATGAGTTATACAAAATCTGTGGCTCCTGTCCTGGGCTTCTCTCTCTCCCTCCACCCCCCCTTCTTCCTCTCTCTCTCTCTCTCTCTCTCCCTCTCTTTTTCTCTCTCTCTCTCTCTCTCTCTCTCACTTTTTTTTTCCTCCCCCAACCCCTTCCTTTCCCTTCCCCTCCCCTCCTCTCTCTCCTTCCATTACTTTCTCTGGGAAAGAAGCAAGCTGCTTGCTCTTGTGCTGAGGCAGCCCAGTGCTTATGCGAGCAAACAATGAGACCTGCTAACAGTCATGTACCTGAGCTTGAAAGTGAAAACTGTCCCTTACACAGATTAATCTTCAAGTAAGACTGCAAGACTAGTCACCAGTCTAACTCCAACCTCCCAAGGGACCTTGAGCTAAGGGCATCCAGCTAAGCTTTGTCCAGATTCCTGTCCCACAAACATCATGATGTTATTGTTTGTTATATAAAGCAACTGAATTTGGGGATAATTTATTACACAGGAAAAGATAACTATATGACTACCTAAACTATATGAAAAGTAGCTTTTATGTTTAACCAAACAAGCAAAAACAAACTAAAATCTAGACAGTCCTCTTAAAAGCAAAGAAACGAACTGTTAAGGAAAGCTTAGGCTCTTACTGTAGCTGTTCTCTTCATTCTGGCACTATTGTGTCTGCTACGTGTCTGTTATCTCCAGAGAAAAGTCTACAGCTCTACATATTCTGGCCACTCTCCTCCTGCATGGGTTTCTGTCACACTACAGAACACTATAGAACACATTATAGAACAGCCAGTGCAGACAGATGCTCAAGAACAGAAGATACAGATAGGAGATCTTTTTGAAGGAAGGGGGATGCTGAGGAACGATAAGAGAGAAAGGGATAATCTGAAAGAATTGAAAGAGTGACTAAATATTTAAAATGATGATATAATAAAAGCAATAAAAAATAGGGATACTGAGTGATGAAAAAAATGAAACTATGGAAGGCAAGTATGATCCAAATACGAAGCAAAGTAAAATGGCCTGATTTTGAGCAATTGATAAATGGAAGGGAATTCACTTGACCTTGATTTTGGAAACATTTTGTTTTGAGTGGTCCAGGTAATAAGATATTTAACCCATAACAAAATAAATGTAATCTTAAACACATAACTCAGACTGGTACTGGACAATATTTTTACAGTAATGTTAACCTAAGTGTTCTTTTTAGCTTTTGTACTTTAAAATCCCAACAGATAAAACATGGAAGATTTGAACGTAGATGTTTGATACGTTGTTAAAATTAATATCTCTGGAAATGTCATAAGATTGTGAGATGTGGAAAAGTATAGAGAAGCTAGAGGAACAAGGAAGAGCACGAATGTCTTGATCTTTTTAACGTGGATACTTAAGAGATAAGATTCAAAATATTGCTGTAAATTAATGAAATAAGAATGAAACAAGACATAAGAATGAACATATTTAAAGTGAAAAAAATGACATAATTTATTTACAATTAGATATAATATAAAGTAATATCAGAAGAGAAACAAAGGAAAAGATTAAAACAAGCTAATCCTTGGTTTTCATACAGAGGATTGTATAAGTACTGTATAAAAGCATATGTAAACAAATAGAATCTAAGCATATTATTTTGAGATGTGGAGCTAATTACAAAAAAATTATTAAAAGATATCTTTAGGGAAGAAGACTGGGGTAGCGAGGAGATAAATGGAGGTTTGTTGCTTTGTATATGCCATCTTCTAAACTATGTTGATTTGTTTTTATGTGTTTGTATTATCTTAATGAAAATAATTTAACAATTATCCCCACTTGTATTGCATATAACAAAGCAGAAAAGTGAATTTTGGAAGTATCCTGTTACTAGTCTCAGAAATAGTATAAAAAAGCAAGCTATAACTAATATTATTTGCAATTTGAGGTACCACTCACTTAAATATACTGTATTTTCAAATAACCCACACAGCAAGAATAAATTCCTTTGACATTTCCTAGGCTTTGTTGAGATTTGTCTGTTGTAAGGAATTTATTCTACACCCCAAACTTCGTTTAAGTCTTTGTATCCAATTAGTGTATACCAGCATGTTCTCTAATCTTCTCTTCTTTTGCTTCCCTGGCTCTTTTTATTTTGTTCCCATTTTAATTTACCTACCAAAATATCAGAGTTTTTACATACTTAAACTCTGCAATGAGTGTATTTTCAAAAAATTTTTTTTCCTGTTTTATCTGGTTTCGGCCATAGCCAATGTCTAAACATCAAGCTTAAGCACAGCTTGTCTTCAAGACCTGCCAAGAGTTGCTGGTGCTAACTAGGCCTCTAACGGGTCCCCTACCATTAGGCTTTCTAGAGATGTTCACCTATTTATTCAACTCCCCAAAGTTGGCTAAAGACATGAAAAATTCAGACAAACTATTTGAAAATGTGAATTCCCATTTCTACAAAATGGGCCAACTACTTGCAAAATTCTGAAGTAAGTGTTAGCAATTTGATTGTGGCTCACCACAGGCAGCAAGGGAGAGGTCAACTCCAGTACAGACAATAAGGGATGATTTGCTGTTGGGAATTTAAAAACAATAGTAAAGGTGACTAAAAATCAGCCTGCTTTTTATTATGATAATGTGTCAATAATTTTAAGAAATGCCAGTGATAAACTAACTATCCCTCCTGAGAGGGGGCCATTAGCACTATCCCTCCACCATAACTCCAAATGATGAGACTCTACTAAATCTCTGAAGCAAGGTTTTACACTTGCTAACAAGTGACCTGGTGGGCAAAACTGTACCACATTGTGCCCTGTCTTCTTTCCATTTTAGGGACAACTACTAAAGCCTCCTTTCTGGTCTTATGTGACGAATGTCAATAGCATACATTGAAATGGAAATTTTGCCTCCTATATATCACACCCATACCTTTTTCTTTAATAAGTGTGCACTTCACAAAAAAAGAAAAATACAATGCCTGTAATCTCAAAGTGTCTTTATTCTGCATAAAAAGGAGATTAATTCTTTTCTCACCTTGTTACAAGTATCATGTTTATTCCCCACAAATATTGATTAATCTAGGAAAATTGAGGACTAGGCAACACCCAGTATTTATCTCAGCATTGAATTACCTATTCTGTGTGTTCATTATTTATTCAAAAACCACTTACTAAGTGTCCACTTTGCATCAAGCACTGCATTAGGTGCTGAGCATACAAACTTTAATAAGGCAAAGGTCTTGACTTCGAGATGTTTGTCAAAAAGAAAACTAAAGGTTATGAGCTCTGACTGGTAGATCATTATTTCTCTCTTTACTTACATGAATGTCTATTCATTTATAATTCCAACGTGTTATGAAACAGGTTCTGCTTAGGGTTGTTCAGGAGGCTGTCGAGTGACATTCAGAGTCTAAAATTGTCCTTGTGCCATTAACATTAACAAAGCTTTCGTATTTTACGAATGTAGCACGCTACATTATTAACAAGATACCTGTAGGTATAGCTGCAATGAATGATAAAAAGGAGAAAATAGAAACATTGTTGGCAGAAAGGACAGTATATCAGAAACTGGGAAGCTGCATTTTGTGTTTGAGTAATGTAAGTAGTTTATTGCTGATAAC
>NW_007037809.1:0-1200 GCF_000164805.1 Carlito syrichta
AAAAAAAAAAAAAAATATATATATATATATACACATATATATGTATATGTATACATATATATGCACATATATATGTATATGTATACATATATATGTATATATATAAACAATATTTTTCTTTCCTCAGTAATAAATGAATCTTAACTTACTGTAACTTTAGTACTTTATAAACTTAAATTTTTTCAATTTGTGACTTTTTTGTAAAATCACAGGTTAAAACATAAACACATCATACAATTATATTAAAAGTTTTCTTTCTTTATATCCTTATTCTATAAGTTTTTTCTATTCATTTTTTTCTTTTTTTCTTTTTAAATGGTTTTGTTAAAAATCAAAACACAAACACACACATTAGCAGAGACTTACAAAGAGTCAAGATCATCATTATCAATGTCTTCTGTGTTCACATCTTGTCCCATGTGGAGGTCTTCAGGGCAATAATATGCATGGAGCTGTCATCCCCTATGATTACAATACCTTCTTCTGGAATATCTCATGAAGGACCTTCCTGTGATAGTATTACAGTTACGCTTTTTAAAAAAATAAATAAATGGAGTACACTTTAGAACAATAAAAATATAGCGTAGTAAATACATAAACCAGTAACAGTCATTATTATAATGATCAAGTATCATGTACTATACATGATTGTTTATGCTATACATCTGTATGACTGGCAGTGCAGTAAATTTGCTTACACCAGTATCAGCACAAACGAGTGATTCATGTATTACTCCACAATGTTAAAATGGCTACCATATCAGTAGGCAACAGGAATTTTTAGCTTTATTACAATCTTATGGGACCAACATTGTATGTGCAGTCTGTTGTTGACTGAAATATAGATATACAGTGCATACTATAGAACCAGGTAGAAAACACAGATGAATGGATAATTTACTGAATCCTCACTTTCAAAAAGAGTACCCTGTAACCCTCCTTCATCTGGGTGTAGTTTTTGGAATTATAATTGTTATTACTATAACTATATGTATGATTATTACTACAACTGTATTGTGTTTATAGATACACACACATAGGACTCCATATGTCATTTATTGTGCAACTACTATGTGCTAGGTATGATAACTGCTACTTTATAATATTTTTCTTGGTCATTGCCATTAGACTCTGGTGTAGCCATGTGCTCTTTGTTTCCTGGCTCTGGCTTGGGGAGGTGAATCTCCTCTCTCTCTCTCT
>NW_007037810.1:0-1186 GCF_000164805.1 Carlito syrichta
CCCCAGGGATACAGCCAGATGTACAGATCACTCCAGATGTGCAGTGCCAGGATTCGGAAGAGGAAGCCAGGCCCTTTCTGCAGTCCATATGGCATTCCGTGCAGCCCGGTCCAGGCTCCCCTCAACTTCTGAGTATTCCAGGAAGGTTGGTGAAGGCCGTACCTATTCTCCCATTCCTATAGCCTGGACAGCTACCCCATACACCCCAGAAAGCTCAGCTTGGGCTATAGACTCCCCTGAATTCATTTGCATAAATTAGGTCAGTGCTCATTTTGCAACTCAATTTGTGAGGGGAAACAAGCTGAGAGAGATAGAAGAGGCACTGTCTTTCTACACTGGCTTTCTTCTACTGCTAATCTTAGCACTGGAGCTCTATCTCTAACAGAGCCCCCCGTGCGTCAGGCACTGTACAGAGCACTTCACATCCTGATCTCATCAGGCCTCGCAACAACCCTAATATGGCAGGCACTACATACCCGAGTCTGCAGATGAGGAAACCAGACCTCCTCAAGGTTAAATAGCATGCTGTGGGGAAGCGACAAACTCCAGCCCAAGCAGCCTGACTCCAGATCCTTGCTCTTAGCCACAGTACAACACAGCCTCTCTTTGCCCATTCCTCCATGTGTTTTCAAATGAGCACTTGAAAGCCCAGTATGGAGAGTCCTCAAAGTCTGCCCAACGGAAGGAGGTATCTGCACATTGTCTCTTTGTCTCCTCTGCCCTCTTACTCCCAGCCTCTCAGACCAAGCTGGAATAAGGGCAGAAACGTCTAGAATCACTGTTCCAGCCTTTCTCAGATAGTCAGGAGGGGGTTGAGGAGCAGGAGGGCAGAACCACTGCGCCCCAGCCCACAATGACCCAATGATCTGTCAGGTCCCTTTCAGCTTGGAACTCTGGTGACTCTGAATCCACCATCTTTGCAGCATGTGTCTTAGGAGTTCCTCATCTGACAGTTTTCTTCACTCCAGGTTCTTTTCTTCGACTGAATCCTGCTCCCCAGGAGGTGATGAACTCCTCAATGTTAGGGACTGTGGCTTATTTTGCCCTTGTGCCCAGAGCCTGGCTGGGTACCTGGCATAGGGTAGATGTTCAATAAATATTAAAAGGAGTATGATGGTGATCATATGTGGGCGAGGTATTTTGATATCTTAGCAAGGACACCCTCACTGGCCTCCCAGCTCATCTA
>NW_007037811.1:0-1308 GCF_000164805.1 Carlito syrichta
ATCCTCTAAAAGGCAGCCCTCCAAATTCTGGCTCTCTCTGGGGATTAAAGGTATGAGTTTTTTGAGCTTCAATGATTTAAGAAATCTAGTTCAAACTTTTCAAGTCCCTTGGCTTCCATCACTGGTCATATATTTCATGGCCTCCTGCAGCTGGGAAATTGTTTTGGAGAAGGGATCAAACAAGCAGAAATCTCCCTTTTTCCACGACTGATCTCCCCTGCTCCTGTAATATATAGGAAAATCTATAAGACATTTTCCTCAGCAAATACCCAACCAGATAACAAAATTATACAAATCTTTGCAAATGACTTTCTTAGAACCCCTCAGGAGGTCAGAAGAAGAAAGACTGGGCAACCTCATTTTCCTTCTCTATCGGGAGGGCAGAGAATTGCCTCTCATCTCATATGCACCGCATTCTAATGACCCTTGGATCTGCCCTTCTCTGTCTCATTTTCATATATCTATATTCTTACGATATAGAAGATGATGGAGACTTCTTCTATAGAAGAAGCTAGCCACATCCATCACATCTTAGGAACCTATGACTCTGACTCTTATGGCCTTGGATCCTAATTGCCAATCTCAAAGTTCCACTAATAGCTTGTTACAGATGGAAGATTTTTTGGAATAAAGAAAAATGATTTTTGGAATAAAGAAAAATATAGAGTCAACATAAATATTTAGAATAGGTATTTCAAATCCAATGGGTCACTATTAAGTTTTTTTAAAAAAATCAATGCCCATTAATTCAATGTATTTAGCAAATAAGAACCAAATGCCTACCACAAGTCAGATATGATGATAGACTCTTATAATGCAAAAAAGAAAACGCCCTCTTCTACTGTATAATATTAACAATCCAGGACCCTGAATGCTAATGTACAGGTGGAAGCCTGCAGCAGTCAGAGAAGAGAGAAAATGCATGCACATGGAGAGGGCAGGGTAGACTCAAAGAAGAGATGGCATTTGAACTGACTCAAAGAAGAGCTGGCATTTGAATGGATGATGATTAGACACAATGTCTCATGCCTGAAATCTCAGCACTTTGGGAGATCCAGGTAAGAGGGTTGCTGAAGCCCAGGAGTTTGAGACCAGTCTGGGAAACATAGCAAGATCTCATCTCTACAAAAAAGTCAAAAGATTGGCCAGGTGTGGTGGTTCACACCTGTAGTCCCAGTCACTCAGGAGACTGAGGCAGAAGGATTGCTTGAGCTCAGGCAGGAGGTCAAGGTTGCAGTGAGCTGTGATTGTGCTGCTATACTCCAGACTGGGCAACAGAGTGCAACCCTGACTCAGAAAAAAAAAAAA
>NW_007037812.1:0-1860 GCF_000164805.1 Carlito syrichta
GGGACACTTTCATATTGTACTTTTCTGTGTATAAGTTTATGTTTTAGATCAATTCTTCTCAAAATTCACTGTGTATCAAATTTTGTTAAACCTGGGAATCTTGTTAAAATACAGTTTCTGAGTCAGTAGGTTTAAGGTGGAGTCTGAGATTCTACATTTCTGGTATGCAATCCAGTGAACTGCACTTGACTAAGTAACAAGGTCAACTTGTTACAAGCTGGGAAAAAGTCTCTTGCTCTTTTTTTAAAATTATAGTTATTAAAGTATAACATACATACAGCAGAAAAGTGCACACATCATCAAAGCTCAATGTATTTCCATAGTGAACACACCTGTGGTACCAGCCTCCATATAAAAAGTTAAAACATTGCCAGTACCCCAGGAGTCCTCCTTATGCCCCATCTAGTCACTCTTTTCTTCAAAGGAAAATGGAATCTGATCTCTTTCACTTTTGCTGCAACCAACAATAATCCAATGAACATATCTGCGTATGTCCCTTTATTCACATGTGCATGTGCTTTTCTAGGGTGGTTACCTAGACCCATTCTGATTTTAAAGGTAGGATGATACTCCATAGAAACAATAGTGCCTTGCATCTGTGTTAAGACAATACAGTTTGGTCTCTGGATGGCTTTTGTCTATGGCATCAAAGACTGAAGAATGATTGACAAATGCTTTTAATAGCTGTAAGTTGTTTTGCACTGTTTTCTTGATGAGCTAAAACAGAGGATCAGTGTTACTCTACTCCCTGAAATATGTTTGTTCTTTAGATAAAGTCTAAATTTAGATAAAGTCTAAATTTGTTAAGGAAATAGGCCTGGAGTGTAGAGAGAATATCCAGTATACTAGTTTATAACTTGAGTAATATTTTCCAAATATAAGAAGAACAAACATCTCTCTACATTCCATGGGGGGAACAAACCCTGTTATTCATTAGGCATTGTAATTTGACAAGGATCTGAGTTTATAAATCAGGATAGAGTCTAAATAATTTGAGGACAAAAATCTGTCACATTAGGATGGAGTTATGATGCAGGTCTGTATAATCTACAAAAGATATACCCAACAGATGTAGGATTGCATAGTCAAAGGAAGCAACTTGTCTGGCTAAAACATGATTTATGCTTTGATAACTCAATTTACAAAAGGTGTATAATGGACTCAGTGTTCCAGAATCTAATTTCATCATTATCTATCATTGTAGATACCAAAATCTCCACTGAAAACTGTTATTATCCAATTTTTTGAGGCAATAATTATAAAGGGATATGAACTTAAAAAGTGTCCACAGTTGATTCTTGTATGTGATATTATTTATTACTTTGCGAGCTGCTTTTGAGGATTTGGGGTTTTTGTATGATTGCTTGTGCATTTTTATCATCCGCTAATTGTTGTGATTGAACAAGAGATGGATGATACTTTCCTTTTAAATTCAGGCAAATTCCTTGGAGATATGACCCAATCTAAATTTCCTAAATATTTTAATGGCAGCCTTGGCAAAGCCATTGCAAACTTTGATGTCCAAGTGCTCCTAAATTACTATATTAGCTGATACATATTTAAAAATGTATAGTCTGCAGAAGACTAGTAGTTAGTTCCAGACATCTGAGGAAAGGGCATGCAGATAAGTAAAATGACACGTGTCTATATTAAGGCATACTAATTTCATGTTTTCAAAAAATTGGATTAGGATTATGGATGGTTTCTTTTGGTGGTCATGAAATCACTTAAAGTGCTTCTGTTAGTAAGTGCAACCAGGGTTCATTTATTCATTCAAGAAGTTCACCAAGGGCATATTAAATGTCAGGTGCCATGGTAAGCACTTAACACATGGAGATAAATGAGAGTAGTTCCTGTTCC
>NW_007037813.1:0-1120 GCF_000164805.1 Carlito syrichta
GTTCTGATTCACCGGTGCGGTCCTAACCCTTCCCTGGTCAGTGCAGGTCACCGACAGAGGTCAACAAAAATATATACTGTACATAAACCCATATACTGGAAAGAATACCCTTAATAAATGATTCTGGGAAAATTGGCTAGTCATACACAGAAGAATAAAATTGGACCCTTGTCCCTTACCATATACAAAAATCAACTCAAGATGGATTAGCAACTTAAATACAAGACCTGAAACTGTAAAAGTGCTAGAAGAAAACCCTTCTGGACATTAATACAGACAAAGAATTTATGAATTCAAGGAATTCATGACTAAGCTCTCCAAAGCATAAGCAACAAAAACAAAAATGCACAAACCTAAAAACTTCTGTACAGCAAAAGAAATAATCATCCAAATGAACAAACAACCTACAAAATAGGAGAAAATATTTGCAAACTATACAACCGACAGGAGATTAATAGCCACAATTTACAAAGTATTCAAACAACTAAACAACAGCAACAAATAAAATAACTTCATTAAAAAGTAGAAAAAAATACGAACAGACATTTTTCAAAAGAAGACATACAATGGCCAACATATATATACACAATGAATTACTATTCAGCCATAAGAAGAATGAAATCATGTCTTTTGCAGCAACATGGATGGAACTAGAGACCATTAAGTGAAACAACTCAGAAGCAGAAAGATAAATATTGTATGTTCACACTCATAAGTGGGAGTTAAATAGTGTGTACACAGAGACATAGAGTGTGGAATAATAGATATTGGAGACTCAGAAGGGTGGAATGGGAGGAGGTGGATGAGTGTTGAGAAATTACTTAATAGGTACAATGTACATTATTTGGGTGATGGATATACTAAAAGCCCAGACTTCCACCACGACGCAATACATACAAATAACAAAATTACACTTGTAGACTGTGTGCAATGACTCATGAATGTAATCCCAGCACTTTGGGGGGCTGAGGTGGGAGGATTGCTTGAGCCCAGGAGTTTGAGATCTGCCTGGGCAACTTAGCAAGACCTTGTCTCTGCAAAAAGATTTTTAAGAAATAAGGTGAGTGTGGTGGCGTGCACTGTAGTCCCAGTTACTCAGGAGGCTGAGGTGAAAGGATTA
>NW_007037814.1:0-1613 GCF_000164805.1 Carlito syrichta
CATACAGTTGACCCTTGAACAATGTGGGTTTGAACTGTGTGGGTCTGCTCAGACACAGATGGTTTTTCAATAAATACAGTCAGACCTCCATATCTGCATCTGCGAGCAAAGGCAGATAGAAAATACAATGCAGGGTGTGAACCCTTCGTACATAGAGGGCTGACGTCTCCTATGCAAGCAGCATGGCGTGACTGAGGACTTGAGCACATGGATTTTGGTATCTGGGGTGGTCCTGGAACCAATCTTGTGGATACCAAGAGATGACTGTATACAGTGGTTTGTCTGCAGTCACCATGCTGTATGGTAAAGATCTCCAGAACTTAGTATTGCACATAACTAAAGCTTTTAAGCCTACATCTCCCCTTCCCCACATCCCTTGTTAACTACCACTCAACTCTATGATTCTGTGAGTTTGACTATTTTAGGTTCTACATGTGAGAGATCATACAGAAATTCTCTTTCTGTGTCTGGCTTATTTCACTCTACACATTTGCTACTGAGTTGCATGAGTTTTTTTTTGTTTTTTTGTTTTTTACATATTTTGGGTATTGCTGCCTTATCGTACATGTGATTTACAAATATTTTTCCCATTCCACAGATTGCCTTTTCATTGTGTTGTCTCCTTTCCTATGTAGAAACTTTTTAGTTTGAAGAAGCCCCACTTGTTTGTTTTTGTGTGTGTTGCCTGTGTTGCTCATGTAGTATCCAAAAGATTGTTGCCAAGACCAGTATTAAAAAGCTTTTTTCCTACGTTTTCTTCTAAGAGTTTTACAGTTTCAGATCTTGTATTTAAGTCTTTAATCCATTTTGAGATTATTTTTACATATGGTGTGAGATAGGTTTCCAATGTCATTCTGCATGTAGATATATAGTTTTCCCAGCACTGTTTATTGGAGAGGTTCTCTTCCCCCTTTGTGCATTCTTGGTACCCTTGTCAAAGATTAGTTGACTATATATGCTTGGGTCTATTTCTGGGCTCTGTATTCTGTTCCACTGGTCTATGTGTTTGTTTTTATGTCAGTGCAATATTGTTTTAATTACTATAGCTTTGTAATATAATTTGAAATCAGGAATTCTGATGCCTCTAGCTTTGTTCTTTCTCAAGATTGCTCTGGCTATTTTTGGATCTTTTATGATTCCATATGAGTTTTAGGATTTTTTTAAGTTTCTATGAAAAAATGCTATTGGAATTTTGATAGAGGTTGCATTGAATCTTTAGGTTTTTGATTCTTTGAGTAGCATGGACATTTTAGCAATATTAATTCTTCCAATCCATGAACATGGGATATCTTTTCATGTATTTGTGTCTTAAAGGGCATCTTAGTTCTTCCAATTGCTCAGGTCAAAAACTTTGAGGTCATCTTGATTTCCATCTCTCTGTCACTCAGCTTCTAACTCTTAAGTATCCCCTTGCCACTTGACCTTTAAAATCCAGAATGATACGGTCTTACTACCTTCCTCCACTATCATCTCACCTGGAAATTGCAGCAGTCGCCTCATGGGTCGTCTGCTTTCAACAGAGCAGTCAGAGGATTCTGTTAAAACCTGTGAGATCAGGCGAAGGCCAAACTCCTCATTGGGACCCACAGGGCGTACAGAAGCCACGCTACCTC
>NW_007037815.1:0-1163 GCF_000164805.1 Carlito syrichta
ATGCTGGGTTCCAGGTATTTGAGAGACGTCCACATGCAAGTGGGTCCAAACCAAGAAGGACAGGCAAGGTTCGGGGAACATGGACACAGACACATTAGACACAGACACTAATGAAACCCTGTCCCTGACGGGTGTTCTCCGGGGGGATACGAGGATGGTACACAGACCCTCTCTCCGCATTCTGATCTAGAGCCACCCTCTCATGAAGGGCTCGTGTGTCCTTGAAGAACTGTGGCCATGAGGGCGTGGGATGGATGGTGGCCACGCTGGAACTGTTTAATAATTTACAGAACCACTGCCAGGGCTGGCAGGCAGAGCTGGAAACAGATACCATCTGTGCTGTTCTAAAAGCTCGAGACAGGAACCTTTATGTCAGGTCAGTGTCAAGGAGGCTTCCAGCCCCGCTTGGGAAGAATGGCGGGCATCCAGGCTGTCCAACAGCAGAGTACATGGCCATAATGCAGGGGCACTCTCCATCGCCAGTGGGGTGCTCGACCCTGGGGGATCAAGACAGGCCAAGGGAATTCCTATGTTGTGGAGGCACCTGAAGAAGGCAACCTGCTGGGTCCCTTCCAATGCACAGAGATTCTAGAACAAAAAGTGACAGTGACCCCATCTCCTATGGAAGAAGGCAGCCTCAAAGAAGCAAACACACAGCAAAAGGAACCATGCTGGCACAAGCTCTACCACGCCGAGGGGTGTCTCGCACCGGGGACCGGTCAGCACAACTGTGATGAGATAGCCACCAAAAAGTCTTTTGAATTCAGCCCTAGGCTGCCCTAAAATTTGTCTCCTCAAGTTTCTGTTCTGCAAGTGATTTTTTTTTTCTTTAGGGAACATCCTCTCCCTTTTATCTGGGTGGTGGTGGGTGGGGTTTTATCATGTTTTTTTGTGTTTGCCACGAAGAAACCTCACTTCTCTGCAGAATTTGGTCTTCACGCTGAAGCAAGGGAAGGAACACATAATGGCTGATGGAACCTTGGAGCCACAAAAGAGCGCAGCCTACTTGGGCACAAAGCACACTGCCAAGGATTCAAAACTATAATCATAAACTTTGTTGCACTGCTATAAATACAGAACAAACCAGAGAGTGACTCATCCGCTAAGATAACATTCCAACAGCCTGAGCTGCACCACGTCGGTTTGGGAGCCCAAGTCCAACC
>NW_007037816.1:0-1391 GCF_000164805.1 Carlito syrichta
AATCCTCTCACCTCAGTCTCCCAAAGTGCTGGGATTATAGGCATGAGCCACCGTGCCCAGTCCCAAATATAATTTTTTAAAAACTGGAAAATGCATCAGATTTTATATTTTTAAACTATACTTAGGGAGTAAGTGGAAACTTTTCTGCAGATTTATATAATTTGCAGATTGAGTCATTCTGGAACTGTATCATTTTAAAAACAGTTTTTAAAATATTTTAATTGTAATACATTTCATTGGAATCCCATATTTTACAAAACATTTACCTAATGCTTTAGCTATTTGGATTTTGTACAGAAATCTAAATTCTAGCGTATAATTAAATAACAAAGGCCCAATTCTAAATCTTTATTCTGTAGTAACTATATTTAGCACCCAGATTAAAATATGCACACATACACACAAAGTCATTCTTTAAATGTTAGATAAATAATAAATTTTGAAGTTTTATTTTGCAGTGTTTGGGGAGGTCACTATAATTTTTGACATTTAAATGCATGGCTCTACCACCACCCCCCACAAAAAACCAAACAAACAAAAACACCAGTCTATAATAAAAGTTTTGGCAGGAAGAAAAGAGTTAAATCTCCTGCCCTTCTACAACCTTAACTTTTGCTATTATGCAAGATTTTAAACTTTTTTTTTTAAAACTAGTCCAACATCTGGTCCAAGCCTCTTATCAATTACTTGGGGTGTAGTTTCTAACCCCAGGTTAAATTTATCTTTTTGAGCTTAATGTTTTGTCAGGTGCAAAAAGAAAAAGAATTGTTTTAAAATAGTTTGATGCATTTTTAGTTATTCAGTTTAGACATTTGCTGCCACTCTGTCTTCTAGCTAAAAATAAAATTTAAAAACATATTCTATCAAAATCTTCAAATACAAATTGGCCACATATTTCTTTTTTCTTTTTTTAAAATGTACATACACATATCTTAGTTGCTTGTTTGGAAGCCACCTTTTCAAAATGACAAGTTTTAAGATTATACATTTGAGACTCCAAGTTAGCTTTTCTTTTTCAGATAGTAAAAAAATTTTATTTGCAAACCAGTACAAGTTAAAATGAAGCTGTTTAGTATGTTTATCGCAGCATTGTTCACAATAGCAAGAACCTGGAAACAACCATGCTGCCCATCAAAAGAGGACTGGATTAAAAAAATGTGGTACATATACACGATGGAATACTACGCAGCCATAAAAAAGAACAAAATCATGAATTTCGCTGCAACCTGGATGGAACTAGAGTCTATAATACTGAGTGACCTCTCACAAAAACAAAAATCCGAATATCACATGTTCTCACTCATATAATGGACCTTGAACATCCAATGCAATACTATGAGAAAATGACGGATGGTACTGGGAACCTACGGGGGGGGAGGGGGATGGGATTA
>NW_007037817.1:0-1109 GCF_000164805.1 Carlito syrichta
ACATTATTAGAACTTATAAGCACTTAATATATATTCACCAATGAGTGAAGTTATATTTGCATGAAAGAAATCTTATTTACAAAGTCTTCAGACATTCTTACCATCTTTTCTCTAGAAAAATAAACTTTTCCATATATAGTACTACTACTGTCTATATAGTGACTTCACATTAAATAAATCATAATTTGGAAAGGCAAATGCTTTTATTTTCTATATGAAAGTACATTTTCTATATGAAAGTACATTTCAACTCTTAAACTTTACTGGAATAGTACAAGTTGGGAATATAAAATATATAAACTTGATTTGTTATGTGCAGTTAAAACTATATTTTTTTCCCTAAACCTGTATTTGAAAAAAAATAAATTTTATTTTTAAAAAAGTTTTAAACAAAAACAATAACAAAAGTTTTAGATCTATTACTTTCTAACTTATAATAAATTGGCCTTACTTTGAATGGCTGTATATTTAGAATATTTGTGGATAAACATGTAAAATGTTATAACATATATGCTTAAAGAGTTTATAAAGTTATACGATTGATTTGTATTCTAGGATTTTAGTAGTATGCTTAGTTTGTGTTTTTAAAATAAATTTATTTTGCTAATAGATGATTTAAATGTAACACATATTTCAATAGCAGGATAAATAATTCTGTAAGTGAGAGCTTTAAAAAAACTATTGTTTCTCTTTGGTTGTCTCCTGGTTCTTATTTGATTCTGCTAGATAATTATGTTTGTTTTATTTCCAATGTGAGTAAACCTTCTCGATATTTCAGAACAAGCATCTTGTGGCTGTCCTGGACTGAGAACTACCTTCTCTTCTGTGTACTAAAAGTTGTTTGGTAGTTCATTACCCAGGAACATGGCATGTCTATTTTGTTTCAACTTGAGCACAGAGTTAGATCAAGGTGTACCGCCTGGCTGAATTCTCCCGAGTTTAGGCAGTTGCTTAGAAGTAAATATTATATTTTTTGCTTGAAGCTACCTCTGAATATTTTTGAAGTTCATCACTCAAGTGGATAAAGTTGTGCATTGGACTCTAAGTTATTCATTTATTCCATTATGATTGGAGGTCCCTACTACTATGTGCATCTTATTTTTGTTGTG
>NW_007037818.1:0-1687 GCF_000164805.1 Carlito syrichta
TTTTTTCAAGCTGGTAAATTTAGTTTGCAGTAGGGTCAGTTCCCCTGATCTGCTGTGAAGGACAGTTCAGAATAACCTCGGTTCAGAAGTTTAGTCTATGTCTTTATGAAGCTTGTCTCTCCCGTTTCGGTGTTGTTACCTTGAATCGCCAGCAGGTGGTGCTATCTCATCTGCTCGCCCCAGAGGGGGTGGGGCCGGACAGGAACAAGATGGCTGCCTGCCTCCGAGCAGGCAACAGGATCCCCGCGCCGGGTGGGCAGGACAGTCTCCGTCGCAGGAGCGGTGGCAGCGATCCCAGCAGATCTTCCCTGAAGCGGTTTGATGTGGATCTCCTCCGGCCGGGTTGTGATGAGCTACCCGTGCCAGAGGCCGCGGCGGGCGCGGCGGCGGCGGCGGCGGCGGCGGCGGCGGCGGCGGGAGCGCTGGTGGGGGGAGGGGCTGCGGCAGCAGCGGGAGAGGACGATGCAGTAAAAATGTCCAGTCTTTGCGATGTTCCAGTGATAGCGATGGCCGAGCTCTGTTTGAGGAGTAGGCTGCGATGCTGGGGTCCCCAGCCTCCCGGGGGCGAGAGTCAGAGACCCACTGCAGATCTCCCTTGCAGAGGGCTTCAGACACCGGGTTGCCAGGTCGCCATCTTGCTTCAAAATCTCCTTTTCTTTAGATATATACCAAGCAGTGGAATTGCTGGATCATATGGGAGGTTTACTTTTAGTTTTTATAGAAGACTTCATACTGTTTTCCATATTGACTGTACTAATTTAAATTCTAATCAACACTAAGTTTCTTTTGCTCCACATTCTCATCAGCATTTATTTCTTGTCTTTTTGATAATAGTCATTCTAACAAAAGTGACATTATATCTCATTGTGGTTTCAGAGGTTGATCTAGAGGTTGTAAAATACATCCTTAACTTTTCATGATGTACTTGAAATTAATATTCTATTCTATCTCTCTACAGAAAAGGTAAAAATCTTAAAACTGTATACTTATCTTTATATCTCCACTCCTTCAATCATTTACAGGACGATTTTCATAAGCATTATATTTATATGCACTTAAAAATTATACAAAAATGTTTAATTTATGCTTTAAGTAGTCATATTTTAAATGACTTAAGCAGAAAAGATGCAATCTTAAATTTTTCCCAGGTATCTGTCATCTACAATGTTCTTAATTTTTCCTAATTATCCACATTATTGCTGGTTTTACTTTTCTTTAGCCTAAAGGACTTCTTTAGACTCTCTGACAACATATTTCTTCTGACAACGGGTCTATACGTCTTCTTTACCTGATTTAAAACTTTTTTTGCATTTATTTATTCATTTATTTTAAAGAAATGCAGTACAGTTCAGGATTAAGTATACAAGTAGTCATTGCACAGGTAAAGTTTGAGCCTCCCTTTGGTTCCTACTTATCCTGGTTTGAGATTAGGTATCCTTATTGATGTGGTGCTCCCACCCTCATCCCAGCAATATTCCACTCCTGCCAATTCCTTTCTTAAGTTATTATGGTAAATATTCAAGGTCCACTTATGAGTGAGAACATATGAAACTCTTTCTTTGTTTCTATGATAGATCATTGAATATGATAGACACTAAATCCACCCAAATTGCTGCAAAGTCCATATGTTTGTCCTTTATGACTGCATAATATTCCATTGTGTACACATATCACTTTTTAAAAAATC
>NW_007037819.1:0-1295 GCF_000164805.1 Carlito syrichta
ACATCCAAGGTAATACTATAACAAAATGACTGACGGTACTGGGAAACTATGGGGGGGAGGGGGAGGGGATTAACAGTAGCAAATATCTGTCTGGGGCTGGGAAAACACCTCTTATCAACAGGGTGTCTGAATGAAACGTAATTGTACACCTAACCCTTAACTGTACCCCACAAAACTATAATAAAAATACTGATTAATTATTAAAAAAAAAAAAAAAAAAATGTCAGATATATTTGACAAAACTTTATTGACCAAAGTGAAACCTACATGATATATGATATTTATTAATGACAAATCATAATACATGGATTTTATATTTTAATTCATCTAGACATTAAAAAATACCAAGCAGAGAAAACAGACATGTACAAAGTTATTCCCACTAATGAAACATTCACTTATCTAAATTCATTGATTATTCATAACAATTAAAAGAAGAGAGAGAGGGGGAGGAAGAAAAGAAAGTGATTTTTCCATCAGGGTTGTCAAATTATTAAAATAGAAACTAGAAGTAGTCTTACCAAGTTTGGAATGGCAATTTCCTTCAGAAAAAAATGGATATCCATTTATCAGGAGACTTTACCAATGGGAAGGACATCTACATATGGCCAAGGCATTGACTCCCTTATAAGAAGAATTTGGAATTCTGGTAACTTTGCAAGCCATGTCCAAATTTAAATAACTTCACCAAAGGAAGGAAATTTCTCATGATAAACCAAACCACAAGCACTAAATACAACCATGCAACTGCAAATTTTTACATGGAAACCACTTCTCCAGATGGTTGAAGCTCTTGAGTAATACATCATTGCTACAGAGGCTAATGTACTATCTATATGAACTTGAAAATGGTTCTTCTTCAATGAAAGTTAAATTTTCCATTCTTAACATTGGTCATTAATCATTTTTCCCAAAGAATTGTTGGACTTTTTTCATAATAAAATCAAGATCACAAGATAAATGTTTTTAAGTGCTGGCCTTAAAGAAGCAAATTTTTATTTGTATTAAATAAAGCATGCTTTAATATCAAGGAAAGTACAATGAGATACAATAAAGATCAAAGACAAACTGCTACAGTGTCCAAATTGAGTATTGATAACACAGAAAATGTTCCTTGCTGCTGTACAAGTGTCTACGGGCTGCCTGATGGCATGAATTCAGTCCTGACCATAATTGTCTGTGCTGCAGAGCAGAGACTTCCATTCAGTAACTCAGTCCAGCACACTCTCAAGAAGGGTCTTCGCACACATGCCCTGAGCACTCTCTATCTGCCAGGCATTAGGCTAGTTGCTAGA
>NW_007037820.1:0-1148 GCF_000164805.1 Carlito syrichta
ACAATAGAGTGGAATATATTATTTTAAAAATTATATCTTATTACATATGATAAAAATAAAATTATTCACAATTTTAATGTTTAATGAGTCAATGTAAAATGCATATATTATTGTCCATGCCTACTATCCTTATTGATATATTAATTCATTAGTTATATAAATTATTTAATGTCAAGATTATTCATCAGTTGTCATGTGCAAGTATTGCAAGCCCACACTAAATTATAGGTACCTGGCAAATTCTCAAATTAGAAGATGAACAAAAAAAGCAAGGGATGGTTGAAGCTATTGAAAAGTTACATTTTGCTATACAAGGACCTGTCTTATTCCGGCTATAAGAGAGGAGGACCTAACAAGCTCATTAAATTTGAGGGGTTTTTTTTTTTCCCTCTAGTACATCAGTTTCTTTATAAAGCACTGTTGTCTGATATTAGGAGGGGGAAATTCAAACCTTTATGACCTCCAGATGAAACTGTTTCGAGAACATACTTCAAAATTTGTGAAGTGCTTCCCTGGAGCATAAACCATGTTAGTCACTGAAGCGGTGCTATGTCAGCTCTGAAAGCTGAATCCTGAAACAAAATGTCCTGATACATTGTGAAATATTTTAGAATTTGCAATATATGAAGACTTCAAGAAACAGATTCAGGGAGAGGCTCATCTGTCCCAGGTTTTAGAGCAATAACAAGGAATAGTGTCTATTTATTGAAAAATATTCCCAATCTGGTTTGTTGTTTTTATCTTTGTAAAATTCTCTTAGTGAGACATAATCTTTTATCTCTAAAAAATAAGGAATAAATACTTAAGAATAAATGTAGCCAAAGTGGTCAAAGATTTGCACACTAAAACTTATAAAGCATTCATAAAAGAAATTGTAGAAGACACAAAAAATGTAGAGATGTCTTATTTTGATGAATGGGAAATATTAATGTTGTTAAAATGTTCATATTACCCAAAGCAATTTACAGATTCAATACAATCCCTTTTGCAATTCCAATGACAGTTTTCACAGAAATAGAAAATAAATCCAAAATTTTGGAGGCGACCAGAAAAGATGCAGAATAACAAAAAAAAAAAAAAAAAAAAAAAAAAAGAAAAAAAAAAAAAAAAAAAAAAAAAAAAAAAAAAAAAAAAAAAAAAAAAAAAAA
>NW_007037821.1:0-1437 GCF_000164805.1 Carlito syrichta
GGGAAACTGAGGAAGCCTAAATAAGGGTAGTGTGTGTGTGTGTGTGTGTGTGTGTGTGTGTGTGTGTGTGTGTGTGTGTAATCCATCTTGGAATTCAGTGGTCCCTTTCAATCTGAGAAAAAATTTTGTATTATTTTTTTAGATATTGTGTCTCCCCCTTTTGTCCCAGTTTCTCTTAATTTATCTAGTAAAAATTTCCCCTTTAATCTATCTACTGTTATTTTTACTTGAAAAATGATATTTTAAGTTACAAAGTTACAAAGAATATTTTTTGTGATACTTGAATCCCCTTAAAATCTCTTCATATTTCTGTGCAAGTTGACTTCTCTTTCAGCCTCAATTTCCCTAGACATGTATTTTGATGTTCTGACTCATTTTCTCTCTGAATATTGATTAATTTACATGGGATAGCATTATAATTATTATATTAATATAATATAATAATTATAATGCTATCCCATGTAAATATAATATAAATATATAATAGTTATACATAGTTCTAAATGTAGTTAAATATAAATATATAAATATATAATAGTTATATATAGTTATAAATGTAGTTATATATTATACATAATATACATAATGATATATTATACATAATAATATATAACATAACGACTTACATAATTACATTATGTTATATAATATAAATGCTTTACATCAGGGATGCCCAAACTCTGGATCACAGACCGGTACCTGTCTATGACCTGTTAGGAACTGGGCTGTACAGCAGAAGGCAAGTGGTGGGTGAGTGAGCAAAGCCTCATCTGTATTTACAACTGCTCCCCATTGTTCACATTATCACCTGAGCTCTGCCTTCTGTCAGATCAGCAGTGGCAAAAGATTCTCATAGGAGTGTGAACCCTATTGTGAACTGTGCATGAGAAGGATCTAGGTTGCAGCTCCTTATGATAATCTAATGACTGATAGATGATCTGAGGTGGAGCTAAAGTGGTGATGCTGGTGCTGGAGAGCAACTTCACATACAGATTAACATTAACAGTGAGGTTTGACGACACAGATATCATAATAAATCAATTGTTTGCAGATTCATATCAAAACCCTATCAGTGAGTGGCAAGTAAGTTGATATACTTCAGCTGTACAGCTGCATCTGGTGGCAGGCTTTAAGTCAGAATCTGACACTTATTTTAGCTCATGCATGGCCCACTCATTATTTTATTTACCACTTCTGTCCATGCCTCTTTTTTTTAATGGCGAGTTGTATAATTATTTCATTATAAATTTCTTTTTTCTGTTTTTCTTCTTTTTTATTATATACATTGTATGTATGTATACATGTATGTCCGTATTTTTATGTATCTGTATGCACTGTTAACTCTGTGCTTGCCTCTGCTTTTTCATTATATATTCAATGCAATAATACTAATAGAAATAAAATGCACAATAAATAAATAAATAAATAAATAAATAA
>NW_007037822.1:0-1111 GCF_000164805.1 Carlito syrichta
CCAGATGGACCACTTCCTTCCAAGGCCATCAAGGGAGAGCTCGACTTGGGGAGTGAAGCAAAACTAGTCCTTTATTCTGCCGAATACCGATCAAGGGGGCTCCGTGCCAGGCATGGAGATGCAGAGAAAACAGTCACTGAGAACCTGGCTGGGGAGAGATCATCTCTCAGTGGGGCTATTTCCAAGCAATTGAAAGGAGAAAACTGGAGGGAGCCCCACTTTGGCTCAGCCTCCATCTAAGCCCTTGAAACTCTTCACCCCATAAAGGAAGATGCATGTTCTAACTGCCTAGAGCTCAGTGGTCCACTGAACTCTGCCCCTTACAGTCCCCAGAGCAGCCTGGTTGGGTCACAGGCCTCAGGTGACTCTCTTGCACCTCCCGAGTGTGTCATTTCACCTACAAGTGGTGCAGATTCTGGTTCATGTTTATGAGTTGTTTGTGTCGAGACAGGGACACCACCAGCACAGTCTACCTTTGGGATCACTTACCACGGCCTTGGCTGGCTGCAGGGCTGGGTGAAGCATGTGGCCCTATAACCACGCTGTGAGTCCAGCACCTGAGGAAGGCACTGCGCTGGGATTTCAGGTAGTAGGTGAGGAGGTCCCAGGTGTTTCAGAGGTGGGTACCCGTGTGCTTTAAAGCAGTGCTCTGAGAATGGAAATATAATCTGTTTGGAAAACCAAATCCTGTCTCTCTATTCTGCAAACAAGAAAGCAGGACATTCCAGTTTTGTTTGATAGAAGGGTCCGTGGATTTTACAAGGCTGAGGATCACGAGGCTACATGCCTACCCTTGAAGGTCCCTTAGGACAGGCTCACTGGCTTGTCCCCAGCAGGCAGAGGGACTCCACTCCATGGACACTTCTAGCCTGAGGTTGGCTCCCGATTTTATGTGATGGGGACTCTTGACACTTTTGACACATCCCCTGGGGAACACAACCAGCTGACACATAGGGACAGCCTCTTCTTGTCTCCTTCCAGCTTCCTCCAGGGCACCTAACAAAGGCTCACCTAACAAAGGCTCACTGATTACAGTGAGTGGTTCTCTCCTGTCCAACAGCTAAAAGTGACTTTTCCAGCCCCTACCCCTGCCCCCACCCACACATTTCTC
>NW_007037823.1:0-1117 GCF_000164805.1 Carlito syrichta
ACCCTATAAAAACAAAAGTTATTTCATGAGTTTGAAATAATTAAAAAAAAACTTTTACCACAGAAATAGTATATTTAATTTTCTTTGTATGATTATATTTAGTAATTATTAATGGCTATAATTGTCTACTTACGTCATACCATGCTTTGTGCTAATTCTTTAGTGTATTTCTTAACCCTAATAGCAGCATTGTGTAGTCAATGATTTTCTGCTCCATTTCACCAATTCTGTATTCAAACTATTAGGGTCAGAGTGGCAAGTCCAAGCCAAGCAATTTGATTCAGAACTGCTCTGTGTGGCTACATGTCAATTAAGGCAATTCTAAATTAAATGAAAAATTATAAATAAAGTAAATTATAGGATTTCACCTCTCATTTTTTTAAAGGAGAGATATCAAGCATTTTTAAAAAGTGCTTTATTTACATAAGATATACTGAAATTGCAAGTAGAAGATTGTTTTATTTCAGTAGAACAAAAGAAAGCATATATTATAAACAGTGACTGACACTCAGTTTCAGAATTTCCTTTTTTATTCTTCTATGTTTCCTACATTACTAGTATACGAGTATGCTAGTATCCTAGAATTTCTAGTATACGAGTAAGATTAATAGGATTTTCTCAAGACACATTTCTATAGGAGAAATAGAAAATAAAAATATAATTAAAAAATGACAGGCAGTGATGTGTGTCCCACAGTGACCCTTGAACTTCTTCAAAAATCACAATAATAATTTTAATGAGTAGAAATATATTATTGTCCATTTCGAGAATATTGTAAACAGAAAATTCTACGTCTTTTTTTTTTACTATTTTTTTCCCTTTATTTTGAAACAGTTTCAAACTCAGCTGCTAAGTGTAAAAAACAGTACAGAGAATTCCCATATATCCTTTGCCAGCTTCTCCAAATGTTACCATTTAACCTTATTTGATTTATCACAATTTTAAGTGGAAAATATCCAGTTATGGAAGAATGCAATTCAATTTTTTGATGCACACACACACACACACACACACACACACGTTTTAAAGCATAGTAAACTGTTAACAGTGATTATCCTTGTGGCGAGAGGGAGAGATTAGGATAACTTTTACCCTTTCAGTTACATCTTTCTATATT
>NW_007037824.1:0-1242 GCF_000164805.1 Carlito syrichta
ATATAATATAATAATTATAATGCTATCCCATGTAAATATAATATAAATATATAATAGTTATACATAGTTCTAAATGTAGTTAAATATAAATATATAAATATATAATAGTTATATATAGTTATAAATGTAGTTATATATTATACATAATATACATAATGATATATTATACATAATAATATATAACATAACGACTTACATAATTACATTATGTTATATAATATAAATGCTTTACATCAGGGATGCCCAAACTCTGGATCACAGACCGGTACCTGTCTATGACCTGTTAGGAACTGGGCTGTACAGCAGAAGGCAAGTGGTGGGTGAGTGAGCAAAGCCTCATCTGTATTTACAACTGCTCCCCATTGTTCACATTATCACCTGAGCTCTGCCTTCTGTCAGATCAGCAGTGGCAAAAGATTCTCATAGGAGTGTGAACCCTATTGTGAACTGTGCATGAGAAGGATCTAGGTTGCAGCTCCTTATGATAATCTAATGACTGATAGATGATCTGAGGTGGAGCTAAAGTGGTGATGCTGGTGCTGGAGAGCAACTTCACATACAGATTAACATTAACAGTGAGGTTTGACGACACAGATATCATAATAAATCAATTGTTTGCAGATTCATATCAAAACCCTATCAGTGAGTGGCAAGTAAGTTGATATACTTCAGCTGTACAGCTGCATCTGGTGGCAGGCTTTAAGTCAGAATCTGACACTTATTTTAGCTCATGCATGGCCCACTCATTATTTTATTTACCACTTCTGTCCATGCCTCTTTTTTTTAATGGCGAGTTGTATAATTATTTCATTATAAATTTCTTTTTTCTGTTTTTCTTCTTTTTTATTATATACATTGTATGTATGTATACATGTATGTCCGTATTTTTATGTATCTGTATGCACTGTTAACTCTGTGCTTGCCTCTGCTTTTTCATTATATATTCAATGCAATAATACTAATAGAAATAAAATGCACAATAAATAAATAAATAAATAAATAAATAATCCCCAAGCCATCCCTGCCTCCCAGCTCCATGGAAAAATCATCTTCCATGAAACCAACTGCTGATGCCAAAAAGGTTGGGGAGCACTGCTTTATACGAATGAGTGTATGAGATTAATTGAACAAAACAAATAATGGCCAGAAGTCGAACTGTCTTTAAGGTAACTTTCTTTTACACATATGCATAATTATACAAATGAAGCTCCCTTGGTTATCACCTGTGCTGGGGCTGCAGAC
>NW_007037825.1:0-1034 GCF_000164805.1 Carlito syrichta
AAAAAAAAAAAAAAAAAAAAAAAAAAAGATCAAAAACTTCCTTTGCGAGAGATTAAATATTTTGATTCTAATTTATATTCCCAACTTTCTCTCTTATCATCTCCTATATATTTCCTACATTCTGTCCAACTAGATCACACAGTTCTCTTCATGTGAGTCCTTGTGTGTCTTTGCCTATGATGCTATAGCTTCTGCCTGGAAAACCACTTCTCCTACCCTCCTATTCCAACCCCAAATATCTTTCCCAACTGAAATCCTACCAACCCTCAAGAGGTCTTCTACTTCATAAACTAAGTCCTGAACCTTTGCCCCTTTAACAACTGAACAATTTGTGATTACTTGACCCTTCTACCTCCTTTAAATACACATAGCACTTGGTTATACCTTATTTAAAATACTGATATTGAATATTTTACTGAAATGTTTCTTATCTATACCCTCCGAAGACCAATAGTTCCTTTGTGTACATTATAAAAAGTTGCTTGCTTCTCAAAACACTTGTCTGCTATCTGCTGGAAAACTCTCATACTAAAGATATAAAAATTAATTATTATGAATGTATGCAACGTACACCCTGCACAGCCCTGTACCATTGCCAGCTCCTCTTTCCCTTGGAGTCAGAAAGTTCCTGGATGGCGAGGACTGTGTCTTATTTATCCGTGGACCCCCTAAGGAACCAACAGGACATAGCACACACAGTAGCTACTTAAAAAGCAGTTAATAAATATACTGGCTTGCATTATCAGGAATAAACCATTTAGTCCTCACAGAAACTAAATGGTATTCCTTGATTTTAACAAGAGATGGTAGGAAGCTTGAAAAACTGTCCTACAAATGGCTGAATGTATGTTTACAGAATCCATGTCTAAGGCTTTAAGTTCATGAAAATGATGGAAAAAGAAAAAATTATCAAAGACAGGGAGTTATATGTATGTCATCATATAATCCAAAGATATGGAAAAAAAAATCTGACCTGGGTGCAGTGGCTCATGCCTGTAATCCCAGCACTTTGGGAGGCTGAGGCGAGAGGACTG
>NW_007037826.1:0-1111 GCF_000164805.1 Carlito syrichta
TGTGTGTGTGTGTGTGTGTGTGTGTGTGTGTTATGCACATGTGTCAGTATCATACTTCCACTCTCCATTTTTGATTACTGTCATCAATGAGATGATTTGAGAACACTGTATAAAGATAGATATGATTTTTACAAAAACTTAATTGTGGCTACAATTTTTCCCTTTTTCTGCTCCCTCTGGAGGAATTTCTATCTCTGTGGAGATACTGACATGTCTCATCTGTGCAAAAGACTTACTCCATTAGAACAAAGGTATTTTCAAATGTAAAGCTTTCCTACCATTCAGCCTACTTAAAATGCCTCTGCCTGGATACAAATGCTAAGGGTTTAGAATCTCCCTGCCCTACCCAAAGACCCAGGACCAACACCGTGAAAGGAAAATTAATGCAAGTTTCATCATAACAAAAATGTGATGAAATAGGGAAGCTTTTGCAGAAACTCCCACTGGAGTTAAGTCAACTTTTGCTTTCATGCATGGGTTCCCAATAACACTCTCTGGGTGTTTTCCATAGAAGGTTTTGAAATAATCTCTATCTTATTTCATGGGAATTTTCTGGCTAATTGGAATTACCCATATTAGCTTACAGTGTCAGCAAGAGATTTCCAAGGAAAGAGTTCTTGATGTATGCTTTGTTTGTCCTATCAGTAAAATTATTTTCTCCTCTTAAGTAGAATCTTAGCATGTAGGTGTACGATTACTTTTATGATTGAAAGTTTCAAGCACAAAAGCAAAAAAGTATAGTTTAACCTGACTTGAATAATCATCCACTAATGTTGGTTTTATTTCATCTATATTTTACCCATTCTTCCCCATCCCATGATTATTTTGAAGCAAATTTCTGATATCATATTTAATCCATAAACATCACAGCACTGATACAAAGAAAAGGATTTTTTCAAAATATAACCATTATGCCAACTTAGGAATTAACAGTAATTTTGAAATACAATTAAATATCCAGTCACGGATTAAAAAAATGTGGTACATATACACGATGGAATACTACGCAGCCATGAAAAAGAACAAAATCATGAATTTTGCAGCAACCTGGATGGAACTAGAGTCTATAATACTGAGTGACCTCACACAGAAACAAAGATCAGAATATCAC
>NW_007037827.1:0-5938 GCF_000164805.1 Carlito syrichta
TACTTGGAAGGCTGAGGTGGAAGGATTGCTGGAGCCCAGCAGGTCAAGGCTGGGGTAGCCATGAGCATGCCACTGCACTCCAGTCTGGGCGACAGAGTGACGCTTCAACTCAAAAAAAAAAAAAAAGAAAGAGTGCCTTACTCTGTCACCGCAGCAGGAGTGCAGTGGCACCATTATCACTCACTGCAGCCTCGACGTCCCGCGCTCGATCAGTCCTCCCTCAGCCTCCAGATCAGTAGGGACTACAGGCATAGTAAGGCAGTGTGACTGAAATAAGATAAAACCTGTCTACTACCTTCCTACAGAGGACTGAGTTTCTTTCGATCACCTACACCGCCCTCACTAATTCCCATTTAACCGAATACTTGTTCTGCACCACTGTAAATAAGGATAATTGCCTATAAGGTAAAATTAATATGCTAAAAGCTCTGCAGCTTTTTATGTCATGCTTTCTGAATCTGTCCCCATACGGTCACCCAGGACGTGCTGGTCCTTCAGATCCAGGTACAACTTGATCCCTCCCTCTTCCACCTTCCTGGCCATGTACTGCCACGCCCCTGCCACGCCCTGCAGGGCAGTCTTGCTGCGGAAGCCAGTGGTTTTCTTTCTTACCTCTTTGCTGTTACTCAGACCATCTGCTCTACCTGGATTAGAGTATCCCCACGATCCCTGAGACCGGTCTGCTGTCACCTCTCTGGGGAACTTCTCCAAGCAAACCCTTCTGCCTCATCCATTACTGTACACGCCTCTGTTTCAGGATTTATGTCTTAGCCAGGTGTGGTGGCTCAGCCTGTAATCCCAGCACTTGGGAGAGACTGAGACAGAAGGATCTCCTGAGCCCAGCAGGTCAGTGGTAGCCATGATTGTGCCACTGCACTCCAGCCTGGGCGACAGTGAGAGACTCAGACTCAAAAAAAAAAAAGACTTCTGACTTTGTTGGAATTATCTGTTCTCATTTCCCATGGCTGTCTTCTCCAAGATCCTGAAAGCCTGAATCTGCTCACCTCTGTAGTACTGATGTCGAGTATGATATCTGATACTGAGCCAACTTTGAGGGGACAAATGACTGAGACTGAACGCATGAATGAATGACTACATGTGACACACGCTGTGTTGAAAATCCTTTGATCATGCATGACCCAAGTGGTCAGATGAAATGCATAGACACGCAGAGATGAACACTGCACGGTGTCCATTTGAGGTTAGCAGGGAGAGGCTGGTTACCATGCACCAGCCCTTGCCCAGTGCCCCAGTAGTGATCTTTACAACGAGGAAGGAATTTTTTGGTCGAAACCCTGACTGCTATTACCCATACAATTTAACTGAATACTTGAACTATTTCGTTATAAATAAAGCTAACTGTCTATAAGGTAATAATAAGATGCAAAAAACTCCACAGTCGTTTATGTCACACTTTCTGAAACTTACTCCTCAGGCCTTGCCCGAATCCTGCAGTTCAGTTCCCACACTTCTCTGTTCCCAGGAGGTTTTTTCCAGAGAATAGCCAGGCCAATGCATACATCCGGGCGAGCTGAGTGAAAGGCAGCTATATCTGCAGAGCCAGGGAAAAGAGCAGCTTATGGACTAAGGAGGCATCGGAACGTCAGCTACACCTGGACACAGGTGGGCCCACAGAAGTTGACCCCCTGTTTTCCAAAGTAGTCCAACTAGGAGAGCAGTCCAATATTCATTTTAAGAGTGTGAATTCTGTGGTGTTATCTTACAGTCTAGAGGCATTCTTGATTTTATAAAGACATTATTTATTTTTTGAGTTGGAATCTTATTCCATCGCCCAGGCTGGAGTGCAGGAGCACGCTCTCGGCCACCCCAGCATCGACCTGCTGTGCTCCGGCGATCCTTCTGCCTCAGCCTTCCAAGTAACCAGAACTTCAGGCGTGTGCCACCACACCCAGCTAATTTTTGATTTATTGTAGAGATGAGGTCTCGCCAAGTTGCTCAGACTGGTCTCAAACCGGCAGGCTCAGGCAATCCACTCGCCTCGGCCTCCCAAAGTGTTGGGATTCCAGGCTAAGCCACCAAGCCCAGCCTATAAAGACATTATTATAGGCAAAGGCAGGCTGGGCGTAGCGTGTGCCTGTAATCCCAGCACTTTGGAGACTGAGGCCAGGCGTTTGAGGCCAGCCTAGGCAACATAGGGAAATCGCTCCCATCCTCTACCCCCGATCTCTACAAAATTTTTAAAAATCAGCCAGGCACGGTGACACACACCCGTAGTCCCAGTTACACTCGGTAGGCTGAGGTGGGAGGATCGCCCGAACCCAGGAGACCAAGGTTGCAGTGAACTGTGATGATGCCACTGCATTCTAGCCTGGCAACAGACTGAGACCCTATCTCAAAGAAAGTCAATATGTACCAAAAAACATACTTATTAAACTGTTATACTCAACAAGCCCATAAGCTAAGTGGGAGATTTGTAACACACAGCAAAATGACTAGGAGATAATTATTTCTGAGTTGATTTTTTTGCAGACTGGCAGACTTTGGGGCAGGGAGAGGCTTGGGAGAGTGTAGAATGCGCCCTGGGCACACTCTGTGACCACCAGCAAGCTGCATGGTTTCTGCACCTGGTCTCTGAGACGGAGGAGTTGCTAACTATCACATTCAGACACTGGTTCTCAAAGTGTGCTGGATCAGCAGTTCCAAAAAATCAGCCTCACTTTGAAACTTGTTAAAATACCAATTATGGAACCCTATCCTGATCTACAGAATCAGAAGCTCTGGGGCCAGGAATCTGTGGTTGAACCCGACCTCCAGGTAACATGGGTATACCATCGGCATGACACCACAACGCAGAAGTGCTGCGGACTCCCGCGCCCTCAGGGGAGGGGGTCTTCCTCATTCTGGAGGGGTGGAAAACCTGGGCCCCCTGCTGGCCCCAGCACACAAAGCTGTCCCCAATCCTCCTCCCTACTCCTCCCAATTGGCCTTGCGCCACTCTCCCCATAGCAGTTTCCAGAAAACGAACCAGCCACCTAGGACCAAACTGAAGCATGACAGTGTATTGGACCTGCTCTCTTAGGCAGCCTCAGTTTGTCACAAGCTGGCTGCCCACCAGAAACTCCCAGGACGCTCCCCCTGGGGGTAGCTGTGAAGTCGCTGGCTGGGATGCATCGCCTGGTTCCCTCAAGGTTAATGGAAAGTCAAATTATAAAAAGCAATCCTAGCTTGCATTTTAAAGTGTTTTGTGGGGCTATTGCTGTTTGCTACACATATGTAACACTTAAAATGTTTCTCATGTTTTATCTTGAAGTCGATGCTACACAAAAGTTTTTTTTTTGAGTTGGTGTCTCACTCCATTGCCCAGACTAGAGTGAAGTGGCATGCTCACGGCCAGCCACCCCAGCGTCAACCTGCTGGGCTCAGGCGATCCTCCTGCCTCAGCCTTCCAAGTAGTCAGAACTACAGGTGCGTTCTACCATGGCTGGCTAATTTTTGATTTATTGTAGAGACGAGGTCTTGTCAAGTTGCTTGGGCTGGTCTTGAACCCGCAGGCTCAGGCAATCCACTCGCCTCGGCCTCCCAAAGTGCTGGGATGACAGGCTGAGCCACCAAGCCTGGCCCACAAAAGGTTTTTTAAAATCAGAAATTATTGTCATTAGTTTAAAAAACAAAACAGGATGTCAGCACAGTCTATGCCCAGTAGAAAAGGAGCTGATGAGATCGGGGCTGTGACCAGTAGGAAGACCTTGACATGCTTGTGACATGTGTGTTTCTGGTTGAATTTCTCTTCTACAAACGCCATTGAATCATGTGGCAGTCTACGCCCAATGTATTAGCTAATCCTTTAGTGGCCCCCAGAATAAGCATGGGCCCATGTTCCAGGCTCCCCCTCACCCCCACCTTCATGACTCGCCCTCCCTCAGTCACTATGGGGAGTGGAGGCCAGGAGGACAGAGAAGAGAGAGGGTCCTGCCCTGTGAGGACTCAGCCCTCTTCCCGCCCAACCCCCAGGCCAGCCTGCCCTGTGTGCCTCCCACTCCCACGGCTCCAAGCCATTCCCACTGCCTGAGGCCCTCATCCTCCCATCCCGCAGGGAGCTGCTAGGAGTCCTCTGAACCTCGCTCCCAGACTCACGGTTCTCCCACAAAATGTGATGAGGCCGGTTGACAACAGTTGAGCTGAAAGGGAGACCAGGGGCAGGATACGACGAGGCCTCCAGAGTGAATGACTGCGTCCCAGTCATCCATCTCAGGGCGGGTATGCAGAGCAGAGGTGGGGTAGAGGGGGACTGGTCTCCCATTCCTTCTACTTTTGTGTATGTTTTAATTTTCCACAATAACAAAGTTAAAAGCAGCTGGGCACAGTGGCTCACGCCTGTCATCCCAGCTCTTTGGGAGGCCTAGGCGAGAGGATTGCCTGAGTCCGGGGGTTCGAGACCAGCCTGGACAACTTGGTGAGACCTTGGCTCTACGATACATCAAAAAATTAGCCAGGTGTGGTGGCATATGCCTGTAGTTCCAGCTACTGGGAAGACTGAGGCGGAAGAATCGCCGGAACCCAGCAGGTCAAGGCTGTGCTGGCTGGGAGTGTGTCCCTGCACTCCAGCCTGGACCACAGAGTGAGACTCTGACTCCAAAAAAAAAAAAAGTTAAAAGTATATGTAGATCAATAAATATAGGCCGGGCTCGGTGGCTCAGCCTGTAATCCCAGCACTTTGGGAGGCCGAGGTGAGTGGATTTCCTGAGCCCGCAGGTTCGAGACCCACCTGGGCAACTTGGCGAGATCTCATCTCTACAGTAAATCAAAAACTAGCCTGGTGTGGTAGCACGTGCCTGTAGTTCCAGCTACTTGGAAGGCTGAGGTGGAATGATCGCCGGAGCCCAGCAGGTCGAGGCTGCAGTGACCAGGAGTGGCCACTGCACTCCAGTCTGGGTGACAGAGTGAGACTCCAACTCAAAAAATAAATAAATAAAAATATTAAATGCTTTAAAAGAAAAGTATTTTAGCCGGGCTCAGTGGCTCAGCCTGTAATCCCGCGCCTTTGGGAGGCTGAGGTGAGTGGATTGCCTGAGTCCGCGGGTTCAAGACCCACCTGGGCACTTGGCGAGACCTCATCTCTACAATAAATCGAAAAATCAGCCGGGCATGGTAGCGCGCGCCTGTAATTCCAGCTACTCGAAAGGCTGAGGCGGAAGGATCGCGGAGGCCAGCAGGTCAAGGCTGCGGTGGCCGGGAGCGGCCACTGCACTCCAGTCTGGGCGACAGAGTGAGACTCTAACTCAAAAAAAAAAAAAAAGAAAAGTATTTTAAATACACACACACATATCTATATATATCTTCACCGGCACTTCTAGGCAGTCACTGGCTCCTTTCTCTGCAGGTCCAAAATGCTTTGCTGTTTACAATTTTATTTTTTATTTTTTTGAGTCAGAGTCTCACTCTGTTGCCCAGGTTGGAGTGCAGTGGCACGCTCGTGGTCACCGCAGCCTTGACCTGCTGGGCTCCAGCAATCCTTCTGCCTCAGCCTTCCAAGTGCCTGGAACCACAGATACACGCTAATTTTTTTATTTATTGTAGAGATGATGTTTCACCAAGTTGCCCAGGCTGGTCTTGAACCCCTGAGCTCGGGCAATTCTTTCACCTCTGCCTCCCAAGGTGCTGGGATTACAGGCATGAGCCACCACGCCCGGTGTATTTTCCATTTTAGATCACCAGCCTCTTGAATTCAGACCCTTTTGTTCTGTCTTGTTTATATACACATCATTGGGGCCTAGCACATTCTCAAAGAGTTGACCCAATGTAAAATCATCCCTAAATACAGTGTTTGTTAACTTCCTAGTGGTAAATCTGGTACAGTTTCAGAATGGAAACATCGTGATGTTTAATAGCCTGCTACAAGAGTTTATAAAAGTATAAATCACTGGGCTCGGTGGCTCAGCCTGTAATCCCGTGCCTTTGGGAGGCTGAGGTGAGTGGA
>NW_007037827.1:6075-11897 GCF_000164805.1 Carlito syrichta
CAGGTCGAGGCTGCGGTGGCCAGGAGCGGCCACTGCACTCCAGTCTGGGCGACAGAGTGAGACTCCAACTCAAAAAAACAAACAAAAAAACCCGAAAAAGTATAAACCACACCTTTTTCAAATCGGAGGACCAGTATATTGCCAGTATATTCCACCTTGAATTTGACTAACAATTAAAAAGTAAATGAGCGGAGTTGCCAAACAGAGCCTTCTTTTAGAGTGTCTTTAAGGGAGAACTGCAGGCCACATCTATTCCAGCATTTGCGAACCCTTTTTAGCAAAACATGAGAGCTGTTATCTTTTAAAAACTCCCCATAGCTAAACTTGAGGCCAGTTTCTGGCAGAATGGGTGTCATTGCTTGCTAGGGAGATGGGAAGCTGGACTGATTTTTTTCAAAATGCCATGGCAAAGCACACTTTAACAACAAGACATGCAGACTTGAACATTAGCATTAAAAATGCAGGAATCCGGAGGCCTGGGAGGGAAGGTGTGCCATGCACACGCAAATGGCAGGCTTCTTCAGATGTATGTGGACCCTGCGCTTTTCACCTCTGTTTCTTATCTCAAGCCACCAAGTGTCCTAGATGCTAGGTTTGACTTGTCCAGTTCTCCGGCCAACAGCATGGTAGTTTAACAATATCTCTTAGGCCCAGTATGGTGGCTCATACCTGTAATCCCAACACTTTGGGAGGTGGAGGCGAGAGGATTACCTGAGCCTGCGGGTTCGAAACCAGCCTGGGCAACTTGGCGAGACCTCGTCTCTACAATAAATCCAAAAATTAGCCAGGCGTGGTGGCTCATGCCTGTGGTTTCATCTACTTGGAAGGCTGAGGCAGAAGGACAACCTAAACCCAGCAGGTCAAGGCTGCAGTGGCCGTGAGCGTGCCACTGCACTCCAGCCCGGATGACAGAGTAAGACTCCGACTCAAAAAAAAAAAACCAAAAAAACCCCTCTCTTGTACTTGAACTATGTATATATTATTTGGGATTTTGCTAAAGGGCAGGTCTGAATCCTGCGAGTTGGGGTGGGCCTGAGATTCTGTCTTTCTGACAAATGTCCTGAAAATGCCGCTTGTTCCTTGTCCACAGGCCACACTCTGAGTAGCAAAGCTCCGTGCCAGGAGTCAGCAGGCTTCTTCTGAAAAGGCCACATCATAAAAATCTAGACTTTGTGAGCCACAGTTCTGTTGTTGCAGCATGAAAGCAGACAACATGTGAATGACGGAT
The DNA here is from genome assembly GCF_000164805.1 of Carlito syrichta. Lineage (NCBI taxonomy): Eukaryota > Metazoa > Chordata > Mammalia > Primates > Tarsiidae > Carlito > Carlito syrichta. Next base: position 7,304 of record NW_007037827.1, read on the forward strand.
GTGGATACATTCCAATAAAATTGTATTTGTGGACCCCGAAATGTAAATTTCATAAAACTTCCATGCACTAGGAAATTTTCATTTTTTTCCTACCTTTCAAAAGTATAAAAATCAGGCAGAGCCAGGCATGGTGGTGCACACCTGTAGTTCCAGCTACTTGGAAGACTGAGGTGGAAGGATCGCCTGAATCCAGCAGCTGAAGGCTGCAGTGAGTTGTGATCGTGCCACTGCACCCCAGCCTAGGTGACAATAAGACTTTAACTAAAAGAAAAAATCAGATCAGGCGTGGTGACTCATACCTGTGGCTCATGCCTGGGCTACCTTTACAAAAAAAATTTTTTTTAATTAGTGGCATGTCGTGGTGTGCACTTGTAGTTCCAAATACTCAGGAGGCTGAGGTGGGAGGGTCATTTGAGTCCAGGAGTTCGAGGCTGCAGTGAGCCATGATTGTGTCACTGCACTCCAGCCCGGATGACAGAGCGAGATCCTGTCTCAATTAATTAAAATTAGTGAATTAGCAGAAGTAATAATCAACTTTTAAAAATCATTCTTCCCTGGCGGGCCACACAAAAACAGGCAGAAGTCGGATCTGACCATCCAAGTAGGATTATTAAGCTACTCAGAGAGTGGCTTGTCCTCCTTCTGTCTGGGGATTAGCTATTTGGTCATGGCGGGGGACGGGGACCCTCTCTTGGCTTGCCCGCTCCCTACCCACCTTCTGGTAGGGTCAGGAGGGCTGTCACTCATAAAGTGTGCCCATGTAGGACTAAATCAGTTCCTGGTGACACCAAGTATTTATGTGCTTATATGGTATAAACTCAAATAATCCTTTTGAAAATTTCCACTGGCAGGTGAACAATATTAATAAGGTGAACCTTATTATTTTCCAAGTAGCAGCTGTAGTATTCTGATTGCAAAAGGGCATTTGTCAAATGTTTGGGGTCGATAGTTTACATAGAGGATTATGGAACTATAATGATCATATATAAAATTTGACTCTGCCCTTTTTGCTTTTTTAGCAGGAGTCTCACTCTGTCGCCCAGGATAGAGTGCAGTGACATGCTCACAGCAACCTCAGCCTTGACCTGCTGGGCTCAGGCAATCATTCTGCCTCAACCTTCCAAAGTAGCTGGAACTACAGGTATGCACCATCATGCTCAGCTACTTTTTAAAAATTTATTGTAGAGACGAGGTCTCACCAAGTTTCCCAGACTGGTCTCGAATCCCTGGACTCAGGCAATCCTCTTGCCTCCACCTTCCAAAGTGTTGGGATTATAGGTGTGAGCCACTGTGCCTGGCCTTTTTTTTTTTTTTTTTTTTTTTTTAAAAACAGGGTCTCACACTGTTGCCCAGGCTGTTGTGCAGGGGTGCAGTCATGGCTCTGAGCCTTAATTTCCTGGTATTTATTTGTAAAATAGAGAATACTACCAAAAACACACCTGCACATGTATGTTTGTTGCAACACTATTCATAATAGCAAAAACATGGAACCAGTCCAAATGCCCACTGAAAGTGGACTGCATGTGGCCGGGCACGGTGGCTCATGCCTATAGTCCCAGCACTTTGGGAGGCTGAGGTGAGAGGATTGCCTGAGCCCACGGGTTCGAGACCAACCTGGGCAACTTGGCAAGACTTCCTTTCTACAATAAATAAAAAAATTAGCCGGGCGTGGTGGCTTGTGCCTGTAATTCCAGCTACTAGGAAGGCTGAGGTAGAAGGTCAAGGCTGCGGTGGCCGGGAGCGGCCACTGCACTCCAGTCTGGATGACAGAGTGAGACTCCAACTCAAAAAAAAAACTTTCACTTTATTATAAAGATGTGGAGTGTAAGTGAGGATTTACTACATAAGTAGGCTGCACGCAGGTGAACTTTGGGCTTCTAACTGGCCCTCTCTCCCCCTGGTATAGAATTGTATTGTCACATGCTCCTGCCTTTCTCCCTCCCTCTCTCTCCTAGTGCCTGCTAATCCCACCCTTGTACTAAAATGTTCAGGGCCCACTTATAGTGAGAATATGTTGTGTTCAGTTCTTTGTTGCTGTGATAGTTCACTTAGTATGATGGTCTCAACGCCATCCAAGTTGCTAAGAAGTGTATAAGTGCAAGATTTTGTTCATGTAATATTAATTTTTCTTTCCTTTTTTTTTTGAGTTAGAGTCTCACTCTGTTGCCCAGGCTGGAGTGCAGTGGCGCACTCACGGCCACCCCAGCTTCGGCCTGCTGGGCTCAGGCGATCCTTCCTCCTCAGCCTTCCTGGAACTATAGGCACATGCCACCACGTCCAGCTGATTTTTTGTTTATTGTAGTGAGGTCTCACCAAGTTGCCCAGGCTGGTCTCGAACCTGCGGGCTCAGGTCATCCACTTGCCTTGGCCTCCCAGAGTGCTGGGATGACAGGCTGAGCCACCAAGTCCAGCCTTATCATGTTAATTTTTAATAGTTTATTTTACAGGTGAACTTGAAAAAGAGTTATTGCACTCATAATGTAGATAAGATTGAAACTAAGATTGATTTCCATGTGAGAAAAAATATTATTTAGGTTTCCTTATAGGGTAGTTAACTTGGACTAAGTTCCCAGTGTTTTCACTTCTAATTCTAACAGTAAAAGGCTGGTGGAATTTCTTAGGGCTTACAAAAAACATTGGAGAAGGGCGTTGAACCCCCCCTCCAGGTCCCAAGGAACTAGTCAAGGCATCATAAAAGATATTTTTTTCCGACTTTCGGAATAATTTAGATTTACAGAAAATTTGCAAAGATAGTAGATAGAGTTCCCATTACACACTCACACAGTAGAAGATTTATTTGCAAAAATAGCCTTAAGCTCTCCCCTGTGTGTAAACATCAGTGACAACGTTCTGGTGACATCATCCTGCTTACCCTGTGGTTTTGCTCACCGTCCTGGGCAAGATTTCAACTTGATCTTTTTGTACCTATGTTATCATTTCCTAACCTCAGGGTATCCCTGGACACACCTCGGGAAGGGATGGTGGTGCTTTCTCCCACCCTTCATTCTAGGTCCTAGGAATTTTGGCAGGTCTGCTGGTTGGATACCCTGGTGGCAGCCTGGCCTTGAACTATTGATGACATTTTCCGTGTTGACCGACAGGAACCTCAGTAAAATGAACTTTCCCTTTAAAAGATCAAAGTCGGGGGCATCCTGATTTCTTCCTGCTCTTCCAGAAACTAGCCATGGAGGCCTGGCTGGCTGTCATGTCTTCTGGGGACTGATTAACTGGATCTCTGTAAACGTGATAAGCACCAGCTCACCTGCATGTTCACCTTCCTTGACAGAGTCTAGCACCGCAGCTTTATTTTAAAAATAACCTCAGACTTAAATTAAAAATGTTTTCATTTAAGTAAAATTTAGATTCAATATTTGAAATCTTAGTTTCGATTTTTTAAAATTTATTTTCTTTTTTTGTTTTTGGTTTTTTTTTGTTTTTTTTTTTTGAGTTGGAGTCTCACTCTGTTGTCCAGACTGGAGTGCAATGGCCGCTCCCAGCCACCGCAGCCTCAACCTGCTGGGCTCCGGCGATCCTCCCGCCTCAGCCTTCCAAGTAGCCGGAATTACAGGCATGCGCTACCATGTTCTCTCCCAAAGCTTTTTGTGAGGTGACTCCCAGGCTGGTCACTCGCTGGGGCGATCTCAGCCTCAACATGCCCCAAATCTATCCGCCGTGTGTCCTGCTTTATCAGAAAATGTTACCTTCACTGGTGTTAACTATTCCAGTCCAGGAAGGGTAGCTGGATAAGAACCTGTTATACAGCTAGGGTTTCTGGAATGGTTTGCTCTTTTAAGTTGAAACATTACTCAACTTGTGTGGCTGATGTTGCAATTCTGAGTTTGGTGAGTGAACAGCAGTTCCATGAGTGGCTTTCATTAAAATTCAAACCAGTTGCTAACAAGGAGAAAGGTGATGTAGTAACACTTAGTCGATTGGAGTTGACTCCCTCGTTCAGTGATGCATGGTTCCCTGGGATACAAAAAAACCACATGACCTTCACGGAGCTTGTATTTCCATGGAAAAGACAGCATGAATGTTCCAGAAATCACAGTGCATTCATTCATTTAGCCGAGAACTCCCGTTTGCTGCAAGTCACTGTGTTATATATTACACTATTTAGTCTTTAAAACTGTTAAATGACATAGATATTATAACCATTTTACAGATGATGGGAAATTAAGAAACTTGTACAAGGTGGCGACTCACAAGTGACTGCCTGGCTTCAAAGTAAATTCCTTTTCCCTCCCACCATTGAGATTATCTAGTCCATTTTCCTCCATTAAGGACATAACGAGTAGATAGAGAGGAGGGCGCAGTGGCTCATGCCTGTAATCCCAGCACTTTGGAAGGCCGAGGCAGGAGGATTGCTCGAGCCCAAGAGTTCAAGACCAGCCTGGACAGAACAGTGAGACGTTGTCTCTGTTATAAAAATAAAAAGAAGCCGGGCTCGGTGGCTCAGCCTGTAATCCCGTGCCTTTGGGAGGCTGAGGTGAGTGGATTGCCTGAGCCCACGGGTTCAAGACCCGCCTGGGCAACTTGGCAAGACCTCATCACTACAATAAATAAAAAAATCAGCCAGGCGTGGTAGTGTGTG
>NW_007037827.1:12219-21201 GCF_000164805.1 Carlito syrichta
CCTGCTGGGCTCAGGCGATCCTTCTGCCTCAGCCTTCCAAGGAGCTGGAACTACAGGCACACGCCACCACGCCCAGCTAATTTCTTTTCTTTTTTTTTTTTTTTTTTTTTTGAGTTGGAGTCTCACTCTGTCACCCAGACTGGAGTGCAGTGGCCGCTCCTGGCCACCGCAGCCTCGACCTGCTGGGCTCTGGGCGATCCTTCCGCTTCAATTACAGTAGCCGGAATTACAGGCGCACGCTACCACGCCCGGCTAATTTTTTGATTTATTGTAGAGATGAGGTCTCGCCTGCCCAGGCGGGTCTCAAACCCATGGGCTCAGGAATTACAAAGGCGCGGGATTACAGGCTGAGCCACCGAGTCTGGCTTAATTTCTTGATTTATTGTAGAGACGAGGTCTTGCCAAGTTGCGCAGGCTGGTCTCAAACCTGTTGGCTCAGGCAATCCTCTCACCTCGACCTCCCAAAGTGCTGGGATTATAGGCGTGAACCACTACGCCGGGTGGCTTCAACATTTCTAATCGTTGACTACACACTGAAGGAGGAAAAAAATTTCCATGACTTGGGAAGATGATCATTTCTGTGCCCTTAAATGCATTTATGCTGGAGCACAGCCACACCCATCATTCACATGTCGTCTGTGATTGCTACGAACTCCATGGCGTGTTGAGCAATTGTGACAGACACCATGTGGCCACAGCTTCAAACATTGATAGTCTTGTCCTTTATGGAAAAACCTTGCCATCCTCGGGATAGATGACAGTAGAGGCTTACTTGAGTTCAGTGAATGATTTATTATTACACTATTCTTTTTTTTTCAGTCACAGTCTCACTCTGTCACCCAGGTTGAAGTGCAGTGACACACTGCTCACGGCCACTGCAACCTCGACCTGCTAGGCTCAGGTGATCCTTCCGCCTCAGCCTTCCATGTAGCTGGAACTACAGGCACGTGCCACCAAGCTTGGCTAATTTTTATTGTAGAGATGCAGTCTCACCAAGTTGCCCAGGCTGGTCTCAAACCCGCAGGCTCAAGCAATCCACTCACCTCGGCCTCCCAAAGTGCTGGGATTAAGGATCGCCTGAGTTCGGCAGGTCGAGGCTACAGTGGCCGTGAGAAGTGTGTCACTGCACTCCTGCCTGGGCTACAGAGTGAAACTCTGACTCAAAAAAAAAAAAAAAATAGTGTAATAATAACTAATTTATCTTCTAGGATTCAGTATTAAATTGCTCTCTGGGCTGGGAGTGGTGGCTCAAGTCTGTATTCCCAGCACTTTGGGAGGCCGAGGAGAGAGGATTGCCTGAGCTCAGGGGTTTGAGACCAGCCTGGGCAACTTGGGGAGATCTTGTATCTACAATAAATCCAAAAATATAAGCTGGGCATGGTAGCTCATGCCTGTAGCTCCAGCTACATGGAACTGCTGAGGTGGAATGATCACTGGAGCCCAGCAGATCGAGGCTGCGGTGGCCATGAGCATGCCGCTGCACTCCAGCATAGGCAACAGAGTAAGACTCTGACTCAAAAAAAAAAAAAAATGCTCTCTGGTAGAGTGAAAGTTAGCAGGAACTGGTGAGGAGGTGCAGGGAGAGAGTTGTTATTTGCTGGGTAGAGTTTTTGTTAGGGAAGATGAAAAAGTTTCAGGTATAGATAGTGGTGATGATCACACAGCACTGTGGATATATTTAATGCCACTGAATCTTACACTTGGCAAATGATTTAAATGATGAACATTGGCTGGGCTTGGTGGCTTAACTGTAATCCCAGCACTTTGGGAGGCCAAGGCAAGGGGATTGCCTGAGCCTGCGGGTTCGAGACCAGCTCGAGCAACTTGGTGAGAACTTGTCTCTACAATAAAAAAAAAAAAATTAGCCGGACATGGCAGCACGCACCTGTTCTGGCTACTTGGAAGGCAAAGGTGGAAGGATCTCCAGAGCCCAGCAGGTCGACACCGTGATGGCTGTGAGTGTGCCACTGCATTCCAGCCTGGGTGACAGAGTGAGACTCCCAACTAGGAAAAAAAAAAAAGAGAGAGAGAGAGAGAGAGAGAGACTCCAACTCAAAAAATAAATATATAAATGAATGATGAACATTATGTGATATCTTATCACAATAAACCTTGTCACTTCCCAGGGAAGAAAGCTCTCTCTGGGTTATTTTCTACAAAGGATGCACCTGGCCATGCTCTGGGGACAGCACTGAAGGGAGGACAAACATTTGGCCTCTTCAGTCACTCTTTGTGGTTATTTTTCTTCTGTCTTGGGGTAGCAATCAATTATCCTTAATTCTCAAACTCAAGCCCACAGCCACAAACCACAAAACAAAGCAATCAGTGCCAGGACAGAAAAACAAAACAGAACCCACAGGATCAGTGAATGGGGAACTCAGAGAACGTGGCAGGAGAAAGGCAATGTCTCCCCTCCTCCCGCTGGAGTCTCAGGACTTTCTCCCATCACGGGGGACTCAAAAGAGGCTGTTTCAGCTTCCTGGTCTGAAACTGATGATGTGATCAAGCAATATAGTCTTTATTTAAAGTGTCCTAGGCCGGACATGGGGAGTCAAGCCTGTAATCCCAGCACTTTGGGAGGCCGAGGCGAGAGGATTGCCTGAGTCCAGGGGTTTGAGACCAGCCTGGAAACTTGGCGAGATCTTGTCTCTACAATAAATTAAAAAAAAAATTTTAGCCGGGCATGATGGTGCACCCATGTAGTTCCAGCTACCTGGAAGGCTGAGGCAGAAGAATCGTTGGATCCCAGCAGGTCGAGGCGTGTCATTGCACTCCAGCCTGGGCAACAGAGTGAGACTCCGACTCAAAAAAGAAAAATGTCACTAAAGCATAACAGGATGCCCAGTGAGTTAGATTACGTGGAATGTGTGGGGATAGTGTCCCTTTTGTGCACATAAAACACATGGTAACTTGATGAACTTCATGGAAAACTTTTTATTTTATTATTTTTTTTCTTTCCTCTTTTAATTTTTATTTAAAATTGTGGGGTACAATTCAGGGCTAGGTATACAAATATTCACTGTGCAGGTACACTTATCGATGAGATGTGCCCCCCTAGGCAGATATCGACCACTGTCAATCCCACCTCCCCACCCCCCTCCCCACAGTTTCTCGCCACTTTCAATCTTTTTCTTTCTTTTTTTCCGCCTCAGCCTTCCAAGTCGCCGGAATTACAGGCATGCGCTACCACGCCTGGCTAATTTTTGATTTATTGTAGAGATGAGGTCTTGCCAAGTTGCCCAGGTGGGTCTCGAACTCACGGGCTCAGGCAATCCACTCACCTCAGCCTCCCAAAGGCGCGGGATTACAGGCTGAGCCACCGAGTCCGGCTTCAATCTTTTTCTTATAGTATTACAGTAGTTGTTCAAGGTCCACTTATGAGTGAGAACATGTGATATCCAGCTCTTTGTTTCTGTGAGAGATCACTCAGTATTATAAACTCTAATTCCATCCAGGTTGCTGTGAAGTTCATGATTTTATTCTTCTTTATGGCTGCGTAGTATTCCATTGTGTATATGTACCATATTTTTTTTTTTATCCAGTCCTCTTTTGATGGCCAGCACAGTTGGTTCCATGATCTTGCTATTGTGAACAAAAAAAAGTTTTTATTTTATTTTATTTTATTTGAGACAAGGTCTCACTATGTTGCCTAGGCTGGTCTCAAACTCTTGGGCTCAAGCAATCCTTCTGACTCTGCCTCCCAAAGTGCTGGGATTACAAGCATGAGCCACTGATCTTGGCCTGATTTTATTTTTTTTCTTGAATTGTGGTCTCACTCTGTCATCCAGGCTAGAGTGCAATGGCACCATCATAACTCATGGTAGCTTCAACCCCCTGGGCTCAGGTGACCCTCCTGTTCCAGCCTCCTGGGTAGCCGGGACTACAGGCATGTGCCACAACACCTGGTTAATTTTTTTATTTTTTGTAGAGATGAGGTCTTGCTATGTTGCCCATGTTGGCCTCAAACTCTTGGGCTCACGCAATCTTCTTGCCTCGGCCTTCCAAAGTGCTGAGATTACAGGCTTGAGCCACTGTGCCTGGCCTGTTATTTTAATAGTATCCTGACAAAGGAATTACAGTAATTTGGGAAGAGGGATGAGTAGTAGAGACAATTTTATTTTTAAAAATAAATTTATTGAGGTATAATTTTCATCATAAAATTCACCCATTTTAAGGTATATATTTCAATGATTTTTTAGTAAATTTAGCAAATTTGCAACCATTACCACAATTCAGCTTTAGAAACTTCCAATCAGAGACAATTTCTCTCCTTTTTGCTTTTATTTTTTTTTGAGATGAGGTCTCACTCTGTTGCCCACCTTGACCTCCCAAAGTGCTGAGATTACAGGTGTGAGCCACCATTCTGCCAATCATTTTTTTCATTAGATCTCACTGTGTCACTGAGGCTGGAGTGCAGTGGCATGATCTTAACTCACTTCAGCCTTTAAATCCTGGGCTCAGGTGATCCTCCCACCTCAGCCTCCTGAGTAGCTGAGACGACAGGTGCCACCACACCTAGCTAACTTTAAAAAAAATGTTTTGTTGAGTTCAGGTCTCACTATGTTGCCCAGGCTGACAATTTCACCTCAATACTTTATAAAGGTCATCCCTCAAGGTGACTTAGCTTTGTGTAGGCAAGCTCCTGGGTTCTGGAGTCCAGATTCTGGTTGAAGGCCCGCTTCGTCCTTCCAGTCATGCAGCCTTGGACTCTCCTTCCACCTTACAGGGCTTCTCTGTCCCCTGTCTTGAAAATGAGAATGATCCTCTTATCCAGTGGGGGTATTCTGAGGATCAAGTGAAAACATGGACAAAAGAAGCTCTTTTTATTCAAAAGGCATGGCTTAGTTGTTAATATTGCACAGCTCTGTGTAGAAACCAACATTTTATTCATTTATTCATCTTTCATAAAAGATGAATTCAAGCCTGTCATCCCAGCACTTTGGGAGGCCGAGGTGAGAGAATTGCCTGAGCCCGAGAGTTCGAGACCAGCCTGGGCAACTTGGCGAGACCTCATCTCTACAACAAATCAAAAAATTAGCCAGGTGTGGTGGCATGTGCCTGTAATTCCAGCTACTTGGAAGGCTGAGGCAGAAGGATTGCCGGAGCCCAGCAGGTTAATCATAGGGTGGCCGTGAGCATGCCATTGCACTAGCCTGGACAGAGTGAGACTCCAACTAAAAAAAAAAAGATGAATAAATGGGAAACTGCTGTGCCTCATACTATAGGAGGCACTGAGGACTCAGACAACGTAAATGCAACTGCCAGGCCCTCATCTCATAGTCTGATGGGATACAGGCCTTGCAATCTCATAGTCTGATGGCCTTGCAATCTCATAGTCTGATGGGATACCGGGCAGTGAACTATTTCAGGGCATCAGGTGATAATTTACTAGTATTCAATCAAATAGTCTCTGTAAATAGCACCCAGAATACAAAACTTAGTAAGTTGTCCAGCAATTTCAGGCTTTCCTTTCCAACCTTCCGTCGATCTACATTGGGTCTTGCTGCAGGGTCTGGGTCATCATGGCCACTGCTGACAACTACACCTCACATCTGCCCAGCACATGTGCACAGACCACATCACTCCTCTGCTCTTGTGCAGGGGAAACCCGAAATCCTCACAGTCTCACCCCCCACTATCTCCCCACCCTCCCATACTCCTCCCTCCCCTGGAATGCAGTCTTCAGGAGGGCGGCAATCGATTCTGGTCCCCACAGTGTGCCTGGCACTTGTACAGTAGGTGTGAAGAAATGAAAGAACTAGTGAGTGGGACAGTCAAGAATAGTTGGCACCTTGGCCCCTGCTCTTCTCATCAGATCAAGATGTTTCACTTACTTAAGGAAAAAAAAAGACTCCTGACTGTAGCAAGAATAGGATTTTTGCGGTAGTCCAGTGAAGAAGCAAACCCTGCAGACGGTGCGGAGGACAGAGAGAAGTCGGAGCCTGCAAGCAGAGGTGAGCACGGCCTGCAGGCCTGTATGGGAATCGTTTCTCACCCACACTTGTTCTTCCCAGTTAATCAGTATCAGCTCTTCTTTGGGAAACAAAGAACTGATGGAGCCAGGTGCAGTGGCTCATGCCTGTAATCCCAGAACTTTGGGAGGTGGAGGCGAGAGGATTGCGAGTCCAGGGGTTTGAGACCAGCCTGGGCAACTTGGTGAGATCTCATCACTACAATAAATCAAGAAAAATTAGCTGGGCATGCACGCCTGTGGTTCCAGCTACTTGGAAGGCTGAGGCAGAAGGATCACCTGAGTTCAGCAGGTCAAGGCTGTGGTGACTGTGAGCGTGCCACTACACTCCAGTTTGGGTGACAGAATGAGACTCTGACTAAAACAACAACAACAACAACAAAGATCCATCTAGTTGACCAGATTTTTATTCTATTTTATTTTATTTTTTGAGTTGGAGTCACTCTGTCGCCCAGGCTGGAGTACAGGGGCACCCTCACAGTCACCCCAGTGTTGACCTTCTGGGTACCAGCGATCCTTCTGCCTCAGCCTTCCAAGTAGCCGGAACTACAGGCACGAGCTACCACACCTGGCTAATTTTTTTGATTTATTGTAGAGATGAGGTCTTACCATGTTGCCCAGGTTGGCCTCGAACCCACAGGCTCAGGCAATCCACTCACCTCGGCCTTCCAAAGTGCTGGGATGACAGGCTGAGCCACCGAGCCCGGTCAAGCAGTTTATTTTAACTAGGTGTTTCCCTGCAGTGCAGATTTTGCTTCCTAACTGGCACATAAAAAACACTAAGGGCCAGGCGTGGTGGCTCACACCTGCAATCCCAGGTACTTGAGAGGCCAAGCGGGAGGATTGCTTGAACCCTGGAGGTTGAGGCTGCAGGGAGCTGTGATCACACCACTGCACTCTGGCCTGGGCGACAGAGAGAGGCCCTGACTCAAAAATACAAATTAAAAAAATTAAAACCAAAACACAGCAACACTTTCTGTCTGCCTGCTTGAGAGTGAGCTGCTCACTGTTGGTGCTGAGAAAAAGTCCGGTTCTTAAATGGGCTGAAAAACACTTTCACTACTCAGACCCCTTAATCGTGGGACTCACAAGCCTCCAATATCATGTGGTGTTTTGAGCTGGTGTACACATCCAGGCCCAGGCTAAACACACGCACAAAGCCACGTCTCAGCCATGCTCCTCCCCATGGAGTGTATTTCCAACAACTGCAAAACAATCATTAACCAAATTGGCACTGATATAAATCTTGTGCGCTGCTTGGTCTATACCCGGCATAAATATTTTTTCGAAAAAAATCCCAAATAGAAATGACACTCCTAGAATTATGTGATAAAAAAAATTGATTGCCATATGCTTATATAAACAGTTCTCTTTCCTTCCACCTACATATAAGCGCTGTTAAGACATTAGTGAGCTAGGTGCTATGGCTCACGCTTGTAATCCCAGCAATTTGGGAAGCAGAGACAAAAGAATTGCCTGAGTTCAGGGGTTCAAGACCAGCCTGGGCAACTTGGCGAGACCTCGTCTCTACAATAAATTAAAAAATTAGCCGAAGTCGGGCTCAGTGGCTCAGCCTGTAATCCCGTGCTTTGGGAGGCCGAGGTGAGTGAATTGCCTGAGCCCGCGGGTTCGAGACCCGCCTGGGCAACTTGGCGAGACCTCATCTCTACAATAAATCAAAAATTAGACGGGTGTGGTAGCGCACGCCTGTAGTTCCAGCCACTTGGAAGGCTGAGGCGGAAGGATTGCTGGAGCCCAGCAGGCGAGGCTGCAATGGCCGGGAGCGGCCACTGCACTCCAGTCTGGGAGACAGAGTGAGACTCCAACTCAAAAAAAATAAAATAAATAAAATAAAAATAAAAGGTTTTATTTTGCCGGGCTCGGTGGCTCAGCCTGTAATCTTGTGCCTTTGGGAGGCTGAGGTGAGTGGATTGCCTGAGCCTGTGGGTTCGAGACCCGCCTGGGCAGCGAGACCTCATCTCTACAATATATCAAAAAATCAGCCGGGCGTGGTAGTGCATGCCTGTAATTCCGGCTACTTGGAAGGCTGAGGCGGAAGGATTGCCGGAGTCCAGTAGGCGAGGCTGCGGTGGCCGGGAGCAGCCACCGCACTCCAGTCTGGGCGACCAAGTGAGACTCCAATTAAAAACAAACAAACAAAAAAACTAAAAGGTTTTATTTTTTTATAAAAGGTCTTACTTTTAAAAATAAAAATAAAACATTTTGGAAAATGATCATAGTGGGTTTTTTTTTTTTGTAAACGACATTACCTGACTTCATGATGAGTATCTGCTCCTTCTGAAAGACCACTGAGCAATAATGCTCATAAGTGGTTATCGGTTTTCTCATTTATAAACTAGAGTTAATAACAGTACTTATCGCTAGAGTAACTGAAAGAACGACATTGATTAATATGTGTAAAACATTTGGGACCATCTGGTCCAGGTCTGAGCTCAGTAAACACTGCAGTTACTGAAGGAAGAAATGGATTGCTGGGTAGATGACAGAGAAGCAGGAGAGGGTGCCTCTGTTGTCAGTGCTGTCCTTGGGCCTTACAGCCCTGCTTGTTTTCTAAGCCAATCCTTATGAATGTGACCCACTCCTCTCTTTAGGCCTCATGAGAATGTTACTTTCTATTTGCTAAGCAGACAGCAAGACAACAATGTCTAGGGACATTGCCTGCCCCCAACGGGGCCTGGGTGAACCCCTTGCTCTGGTCAAACTAAAGAAACCTAGCAGCTGGGCTCGGTGGCTCAGCCTGTAATCCCGCGTCTTTGGGAGACTGAGGTGAGTGGATTGCCTGAGCCCGCGGGTTCGAGACCCTCCTGGGCAGCGAGACCTCATCTCTACAATAAGTCAAAAAATCAGCTGGGCGTGGTAGCGCATGCCTGTAATTCCGGCTACTTGGAAGGCTGAGGCAGAAGGATCACCAGAGCCCAGCAGGTCAAGGCTGCGGTAGCCGGGAGCAGCCACTGCACTCCAGTCTGGGAGACAGAGTGAGACTCCAACTC
>NW_007037827.1:21318-24215 GCF_000164805.1 Carlito syrichta
ACTCCAAAAAAAAAAAAAAAAAAATAGAAACCTAGCAAGAAAACACAGCATGTCCAACCTAGAAAAGGAGAAAGACCAAGGCACATCTAGCGGGGGTGGCTAGGAAACACGTGAACTTGGAATGATTTTTGTTTAGTATTGAAGGACGGGTTTTCACGGTTGAAACTGAAGACGACGTACATGTGTCAGGAAATAAATGTTCTTAAGAAGAAGCAAACTGCGGGCCCAGATTGCCTCCTTGTTCATTCATTCACTCAGATGTTTGCTGAGCACCTACTATGTGCTGGACACTGGACACCAGGGTTTAAAAAAGCCAGGCAGAATGGAAACTGTAAGAGCAGACGAAGCTGAAGGACAGTCAAGAGATAAGATGATTACACATGGTGTTGAGTGTTAAGAAGGAAATACATGCACTATAATGGAAAATAACAGGACCCCCATAACATAGAAGCTGTGAGGATTCCCAAGGAGGCAGCCATGGGTGGGTCCTCTGTGAGGGCCTGTAGCTGGTGCTGCGTAGGACCTGTCCCGAGTCCAGCTCCTGGCTCCTGTCCCACTCGTGTAGGAAGCGTGTCTCTGAAGTGACTGCAGCTTGAGATCATTAAGACAAATGCATGCTCTCAGGTCCATGAGTTCCTGTCTTCTAGTTCCAGTTAGGCATTCTAATACATGGGGCTCTGTTTCTGTTCTAACCCTGCATTCTTTTTTTTTTTTGAGTTGGAGTCTCACTCTGTCACCCAGGCTGGTCTGCAGTGGCATGCTCATGGCCACTACAGCCTCGGCCTGCTTGGCTCAGGTGATTCTGATACCTCCGCCTTCTGAGTACAGATGGGCTCCACCACGCCTGGCTAACTTTTTGATTTATTGTAGAGATGTGGACTCACCATGTTGCCCAGGCTGGTCTCGAACCTCAGGGCTCAGGCAATCCTCTCGCCTCCGCCTCCCAAAGTGCTGGGATTACAGGCGTGATCCATTGCACCCGGCCTTATGTTGAATTGCTTTTTGTATAATGTGGTCTTGCAACACTGTAGGCCCAAACACGCCTGCCCCTGTCCCTTAACCTGTAATTGTCATGTATATTTAATCCACATATATTACAAACCTTACAAGATAATGTTATAATTTTTACTTTCATTCGTCTTATATAATTTAAAGAAATTAAAACAAAAAATTGAATGTCATGTTGTATTGTAAAAAAGAAATTGAGGAAAAAAGTAGTCTTTTATATTTACCTAGATATTTATCATTTCTGCTTTACTCCTGAAAACTGGGGTTTGTATTGTTATTTTTCTTCTTCAGGGTTAAGAACATCCTTTAGCATTTTTTATAGTGCAGGTCTGCTGGTGAGAAATTTTTAGTTTTATTTTATCCAAAAATATATCTATTTTGGCTTCATTCTTTTTTCTATGTTTTCCCCAATTTTATGAGGTAAGACTGTCACATAAGATACTGCATATTTTCAAAGTATACAACGTGATATGTTTTCACATAAATACACACCCATGAAGCTATCCCCACAATCAAGATAATAAACGTATTCATCACCCACAAAAGTTGTCTCATACTTTTCTATAATCCCATCATCTTCTCTTTCTTCCCTAGCTCCTTTCTCATACCCTCATTAATCATTAGCAATCATAAGAAAGCGATTGGCAGTAGTGGGAAACTGTCAGGAGGTGGGAGTAGGATTGGCAGTTGAGGGACACTGCCAGGGGAGGGAGGGGCACACTTCATCAACAAGGGCACCTGCATGATCAATGTTTATATATCTAACCCTGAAATGTATCCTACATCTTTATAGTAAAAATTAAAAATAAATAAATAAATAATCATTAGCAATCATTAACTGTGCTTTCTGTTATTACAGATTAGTCTATACTTTATGCAATTTTATGTGGATGAAAATCACGCAATATGTGTTCTTTTTTTATGGCTTCTAGAAGCACAGTTGTCTCAGAAGTCATTCATGTTGTGTGTATCAACAGTTCATTCCTCTGTATTGTTAAGTTGTTTTCTAGTATATGGATATACCATAATTTGTCTATCCATTTACCTATTGATGGAATTTGGATTGTTGTCAGTTTGGGGTGATTACAAAAAAGCTGTTATGAGCATTTTGGCCCAATTCTTTCTTTGAACATATGTTTTCATTGCTGTCGTATAAACATTTGAAAGCAGAATGGATGGTCATATGGTAGATGTATGTTTGACTTTTTTAGAAACAACTAAACTGTTTTCTTAAGAGATTGCACCATTTTACATTCTCACCAGCTGTATAAGTGTCCCAGTTGTTTGCCAAGAGTTGATATTGTCAGTCTTTTTAATTTTAGCCACTTTTGTGGGTATGTAGTGGTATCTCATTGTGATTTTATTGTCTTCACTCATGAAGAATATTTTCACTAGATATAAAATTCTGGGTTGACAGATTTTTTTGTTTCTGTTTGTTTTGGCTTTTAAGATGTTGTTCATCTTTCTCCTTGTTTCCATGTTTTTGATGAGACATTCACGGTCATTTTGAGCATTGTATGCCTTGTATGTGCTATATTTTACTGAGCACTTTCCATTTTTTCTTCCTTCCTTCCTTCCTCCTCCTTCCTTCCTTCTTCTTCTCCATATACACTAATGTAGCTAGGCATGGTGGCTCACAACTGCAATCCCAGCACTTTGGGAGGCTAAGGTAGGAGGATTGCTTGAGCCCAGGAGTTCAAGACCAGCCTGGGCAACAAAGCAAGACCCTGTCTCTACAAAAAAAAAAAAAAAATTAGCCAGGTGTGGTGGCATGCGCCTGTAGTCCCAGCTACTCAGGAGGCTGAGGCAGGAGGATTGCTTGAGCCCAGGAGTTGGAAGCTATGGTGAGCCATGATTGTGCCATTGCACTCCAGCTTGGGCAATAAGAG
>NW_007037827.1:24235-24884 GCF_000164805.1 Carlito syrichta
TCAGGCAATCCACTCACCTCAGCCTCCCAAAGCACGGGATTACAGGCTGAGCCACCGAGCCCAGCTTAATACAGCTTTTTATTTTCTTAAAATGTATATACTTTTTTTTGAAACCCTCTGTATATATACATAAATCTTTTTGAGTCAACTAGTCAATGATGGCATAGCGAAGCAGTTTACGCTTTCTCCATCACTTATTCATTTAACAAATATTCACTGTGCAGTTACTGTTTTAGGCAATAGTGATCAAAACAGACAAAATAAATAATGCTCAACATACAGACAATGTAGAAATTTTATTTTTTGTTGTTGTTTGATTTTTGAGTTAGAGTCTCACTCTGTCGCCCAGGCTGGGGTGCAGTGGCACGCTCTTAGCCACCTCAGCATTGATCTGCTGGGCTCTGGTGATCCTTCTGCCTCAGTTTTCCAAGTAGCCAGAACTACAGGCACGTGCTACCAAGCCTGGCTAATTTTTTTATTTATTGTAAAGACAAGGTATTGCCAAGTTGCCTGGACTGGTCTCAAACCTGTGAGCTTAGGCAATCCACTCTCCTTGGCCTCCCAAAGTGCTGGCATGACAGGCTAAGCCACCAAGCCTGGCCGAAATTTTATTTTTTACTTGAAAGATGTGGGCTTTGGGAGGCTGAGG
>NW_007037827.1:24904-36121 GCF_000164805.1 Carlito syrichta
AAAAAAAAAAAAAAAAATATATATATATATATATATATATATAAATGTAGACAAAATCGTAAAGGTAGTCCTACCTACAGCTTTCACTTACCTTCTGCAACTCAAACTAACCTGCTGATGTCTGACAGGAAGGATAGGAAGACCACCTTTCAACACACACACACTATATATATAATAGACATTTAATATCGGGGGTGCACATTTTAAGTAATGTTATCTATGTATTACTTTTAGTTTGCCGTAATCAGAAGTTTCTGGATGCTGATGGTAACCACTTTGAGCATCTCTTATAATTGCAGAAGTCAAATGTGACTTGTATTCACCTACAATTTTAATACAGTTTAAATCAAAAAATCAGCCGAGTGTGATAGCGCGCGCTTGTAGTTCCAGCTACTTGGAGGGCTGAGGCGGAAGGATCACGGGAGCCCAGCAGGTCGAGGCTGCAGTGACCGGGAATGGCCACTGCACTCCAGTCTGGGTGACAGCGTGAGACTCCAACTCAACAACAACAACAAAAAAAAGAAAGATGTGGAGTATAATTCAGGGTTAGATATACAAATGGTCATTGTACAGGTAAAATTTAGGCCTCACTGTGGTCCCCACATCACCTGGTTTGAGATCAGGTATCCTTACTAACGAAGTGTCTCCCCACCCCCCATTCACTCTCCTGGCAGTTTCCCACTACTGCTAATCCCTTTCTTTTTCTTTTTTTTTGAGTTGGAGTCTCACTCTGTTGCCCAGACTGGAGTGCAGTGGCTGCTCCTGGCCACCGCAGCCTCGACCTGCTGGGCTCTGGCGATCCTTCCGCCTCAACCCTCTAAGTAGCCAGAATTACAGGTGCGCGCTACTACCCCGGCTAATTTTTGACTTATTGTAGAGATGAGGTCTCGCCAAGTTGCCCAGGGGGGTCTCGAACCCGCGAGCTCAGGCAATCCACTCACCTTGGCCTCCCAAAGTGCTGGGATTACAGGCTGAGCTACCGAACCCGGCCGCAATCCCTTTCTTATAGTATTCTGATAATTGTTCGGGGTCCACTTATGAGTGAGAATATGTGGTACTCAGTTCTTTGTTTCTGTGATATATCACTAAGTATTACTCTAAATTCATCCAAGTTGCTGTAAAGTTCATAATTTTGTCCTTTTTATGGTTATGTAATATTCTATTGTATACATACCACATTTTTTAAATTCAGTTTACTTTTGATGGGTAGCACGGTTGGGTCTATGTTTTTGCTATTGTGAATAGTGCTGTAAAAAACATGCGTGCACAAGTGTCTTTTTTATAGAATGATCTGTGTTCTTCCAGGTATATTCCTAGAAGGGGAATTACTGGGTTGTATGGGAGGTCGGTTTTCAGATCTTTTAGGAATCACCACTCTGTTTTCCACAGAGGTTGTAGTAGTTTACACTCCCACCAACAATGTAGAAGTGTTCCCTTTTCACTGCATCCTCTCCAGCATCTGTTGTTTTTTGAGTTGTTGATGATGGCCATCCTGACTGGAGTTATATGGTATCTCGGTGTAATTTTAATTTGCATTTCTTTGATGACTAGTGAGGCTGAGCATTTTTTCACGTATCTGTTGGCTGCTTGTATGTCTTCTTTTGAGAAGCATCTATTCATATTTTTTGCCCACTTTTTTTTTTTATAAGTCGGAGTCTCACTCTGTCACCCAGACTGGAGTGCAGCGGCCACTCCCGGCCACTGCAGCCTCAACCTGCTGGGCTCTGGCGATCATTCTGCCTCAGCCTTCCGATTAGCCGGAATTACAGGCACGTGCTACCATGCCTGGCTGTTTTGCCCACTTTTTAATAGGGCTGCTTATTTTTTATCTTTTTGGCATGTTTGAGTTCCTTGTAGAGCCTAGATGGTAGTCCTTTGTCAGACATTCAGGTGGCAAATATTTTTTCCCAGTCTGTGGGCTGTCTCCCTGCTCTTTTGATGGTTTCTTTGGTTTTGCAGAAGCTTGTCAGTTTGATGAGATTCTACTTGTCCATCTTATCTCTTATGGCATGGGCACTTGGGGTTTTGATCAGGAATTGGTTGCCAGTTCCAATTTCCAAAAGGGTGCCTCCTGCATTTTCTAAGGTTCTTATAGTTTGAGGTTTTACATTTAGGTCTTTGATCCATTTAGAGTTGATTTTTGTGTATGGTGATAGGTAGAGGTCTTGTTTTAACCTTCTGCATGTAGTCAGCCAGTTTTCCCAGCACCATTTACCGTTTACTGAATAAGTTCTCCTCTCCCCAGTGGTTGTTAGTGGAAGCTTTGTTGAAGATAAATTGGTTGAGAAATTGAGGTTTTGCTTCCAGAATCTCTATCCTGTTTTATTGGTCTGTATGCCTATTTCTGAACCAATACCAGGCTGTTTTGATTATTGCGGCCTTATAGTAAAGTTTAAAGTCTAGAAGTGTGATACCTCCCACTTTATTTCTTTTGCTAAGGATTATTTTGACTATTCGTGGTTGTTTATGTTTCCATATGAACTTCTGTATTGTTGTTTGCAGGTCTGAGAAGAATGACACTGGAAATTTAATGGGTATTGTGTTAAATCTGTAGATTGCCTTGGGTGGGACGGACATCTAAACAATGTTGATTCTTCCGATCCATAAGCATGGAATATTTTTCCATTTACGTTATCTTTGATTTCTTTGAGCAATGTTTTGTAGTTTTCTTTTTTCTTTTTTTGATTTGGAGTCACTCTGTCGCCCAGACTGGAGTGCAGTGGCACACTCCAAGCCACTGCAGCCTCGACCTGCTGGGCTCCAGCGATCCTTCCACCTCAGCCTTCCGAGTAGCCGGAATTACAGGCACGTGCTGCCACGTCTTGGCTGATTTTTTTTTTTTTTATTTATTGTAGAAACGAGGTCTTGCCAATTGCCTGGACAGGTCTCGAACCCACGTGCTCAGGCAATCCACTCACCTTGGCCT
Source organism: Carlito syrichta (assembly GCF_000164805.1). Taxonomy (NCBI): domain Eukaryota; kingdom Metazoa; phylum Chordata; class Mammalia; order Primates; family Tarsiidae; genus Carlito; species Carlito syrichta. The sequence continues at coordinate 27,831 of NW_007037827.1, forward strand.
CCAAAGTGCTGGGATTACAGGCTGAGCCACCAAGCCCAGCTGTAGTTTTCATTGTAAAGGTCTTTCACTTCTCTGGTTAAGAAGATGCCAGAGCATCTTTTGTGTGTGTGTGTGTGTGTGTGTGTGTGTGTGTGTGTGTGTGTGTGTGTGTTGTGTGTGTGTGTATGTGGCTATTATGAATGGGATTGTGTTTTTTATTTGGTTCTCTGCCTGTTTGTTGTTGGTGTATAAAATGCTACTGTCTTTTGCATGTTGATATGTTGATTTTGTACCCTGGGACTTTGCCAAGTCTTTTATCAGTGCTAGAAGGTTTTTGGCAGATTCTCTTGGGTTTTCAGGGTATAGAATCATATCGTCAGCAAAGAGGGATAGCTTGACTTCCTCTTTCCCTACTTGTATACCCCTGATTTCCTTCTCTTGTCTGATTGCTCTAGCTAGGACTTCTAACACTATATTGAACAAGAGGGGGTGAAAGTGGGCAGCCTTGTCTTATCTTGATTTTCAGGGGAAATGCTTCCAATTTTTTGTCCATTTATCAAAATGTTGGCTGTGGGTTTATGGTAGATGGCTCCTACTTTTTGAAGTCTGTTCCTTCTATACCTAGGTATTCAAGAGTTTTTATCAAGAATGGATGCGGGATTTTATTTAACACTTTTTTTGCATTAATGATATAATCATGGGATTCCTATTTTTGCATCTGTTGATGTATTTAATTACATTTATGGTCTTGCAGATGGTAAACCAGCCCTGCAACCTAGGAATGAAGCCTACTTGGTCATGGTGGATGATTTTTGAGATGTCTTGTTGGATCTGATTTGCTAGAATATTGAGTATTTTTGCTTCTCTGTTCATCATGGATATTGGCCTGTAGCTCTCTTTCTTTGTTGGATCTTTACCTTGTTTGGGTATCAGTGTGATGTTAGCTTCATAAAATTATTTGGGAAGAGTTCTGTCTTTCTCAGTTGCTTGGAATACTTTCAATAGGATTGGTATCAGCTCTTCCTTGTATGTTCTGTAGAACTCCACTGGAAAGCCCTCTGGTCCAGGACCTTTTTTGTGAGTGGTTTTCTTATGATGGAGTCTATTTCCTGGGTTGTTATTGGTCTTTTTAATGTCTCAATTTCTTCTTGTTTCAACCTTGGGAGGTTGTGTGATGTCAGAAATTCCTTCTTTTCATTTAGGTTTTCAAGTTTGTTTCCATACAGGTGTGCATAGTAATCTCTGATAAGTTTTTGTATTTCTTCAGGGTCCATTGTGATTTGATCTTTTGCATTGCTGATTGTGTTTATTTGGGCTTTTTCTCTTCTTTTCTTGGTCAGTTTGGCTAGATGTCTGTCAATCTTGTTTATCCTTTCAAAGAACCAGTTTTTTATTTCATTGATCTTGTTCTATAATATTTTTTGTCTTCTTTGTCCTGTTTGCCTTCTATGTCCTGCTCTTACTTTGGTGATCTGGATTCTTCTGCTGAAGTTAGGGTTTGGTGGTCTTGTCTTTCCAGCTCCCTTAGGTGATTTGTTAGGCTGTGAACTTGTGATCTTTCCATTTTCTTGATGTGTGCTCGTAAATAAATGAACTCCCCTATCAGTATTGCTTTCATGGCATCCCAGAGGTTTTGGTAAGATGTGTCTTTATTTTCATTTGTTTCCAGAAATCTTTCAATTTCTGCTTTGATTTCTGTGTTGATCCAGGAGTTGTTCAGCATCATGCTGTTTACTGTCCATGCTTTTGTGGGAAAACTTAGAATGTATCTAAATGTATTTAATTGTCATAACAACTCTATAAATAAGGAATATTATTGTCCCCATGTTACAAATGAAGAAGCTGAGCCCTGAAGAGTCAAGTAACATGCCTGAGGTTACACAGCTAGTGAATACCAGAGCTGGATTTTGAGCCCAGCGAGTGTGGCTCTAAATTGTCCAATATTTAATCCCTCCTTCTTTAGGGAGATCATACGACAGTTGGCCTTTAGCCACATAACACTCAGTCAAATTACTCAGTCATTCTGAGACTTCCTCCTCTGTAAAATGAAGGGTTTTCAACAGATGAAGATTAAACTCTGTTAATGGAAGTTTATTGTTCTAGTCCTTGAGCACAAAGGCTGGTACAGATTTACTAAAATTAATGAAATCACATATGGAAATAATACACTACTATCCAAAAAAAAGACTGTAGTAGTCATTTTGCAGTGGATCCACAGGTGACAGATATACAAACTGATGGAGATAATTATCACTAGCTTTTATACACACGATGGCTTTCATATTCTTTCATTTTGAGTGAGTTTATTCTAAAAATATGTATATAACCTAAGAGCTTGCCATGGTGGTTTTCCAGTAATTAAGACTCATCTTTCCCCTTCATCGATGATGTGTGATGTATGAAGTGGTTGGGCATCGCCAGGCGTGGTGGCTCATGCCTGTAATCCCAGCACTTTGGGAGGTGGAGGCAAGAGGATTGCCTGTGTCCAGGGGTTCAAGACTAGCCCAAGCAACTTGGCGAGACCTCATTCCTTTAAAAAAGAGAGAGAGAGAGAGAGAGAGAGAGAAGTGGTTGGGCGTTTTTTGTTTATTTAAAACATTTTTTCATCTGTATACTTCACATGGAGGCTGAATGTTTTTAAAACTAACTCTGCAAAATTCCTTTTGCAGCAAGAACAGCTTGCCAGTTGATATGCTGAAAGCAGATGGTACTAAAAACAGAGGTGATGACGCAGCAACAATTCAAAAGATACTATATTAACAAAGAAAAAAAGGATCTTAGAAAGTACAAGGACATGACAGGATTTTAGAATTAGGGATGATTGTTTATGCTGCCTTTTATTTTATTATATTATATTTTACTTTTTTTGAGTCAGAGTCTCACTCTGTAATCCAAGCTGGAGTGCAGTGGCACACTCATGGCCACCGCAGCCTCAATCTGTTGGGCTCAGGTGATCCTTCTGCCTCAGCCTTCCAAGTAGCTGGAACCACAGGTGTGTGCCACTGCATCCGGTTAATTTTGATTTGTACAGATGAGGTTTTGCCAAGTTACCCAGGTTGGCCTCAAACCCCTGGACTCAGGCAGTCCTCTTGCCTCTGCCCAACAAACTGCTGGGATTTCAGGCGTGAGCCAATGTGTCTGGCTGCTACCCTTGATTTTATAAAAATTCTAGGTGTTTTGGTTTTAGAGACTAGGTTTTCCTGTGTTTCCCAGGCTGGAGGAGTGCAGTGGTGCCATGATAGGTCACCGCAGTCTCAACTTTCTGGGTTCAAGGAATCCTCCCACCCCAGCCTCCTGAGTAACTGGGAGTACAGGCACTGCCACTATGCCCAGCTAATTTATTTTTTATTTTAGAGATGGCGGTCTCACTATGCTACCCAAGCTTGTCTTGAACTCTTGGTCTTAAGCAATCCTCCTGCCTCAGTCTCCCAAAATGTTGGGATTACAGGTGTGAGGTACCATGCTCAGTCAAAAAAATCATAGTTAAAAAAAATTGTTGCCGGGCTCGGTGGCTCAGCCTGTAATCCCGCGCCTTTGGAAGGTGAGTGGATTGCCTGAGCCCGTGGGTTCGAGACCCGCCTGGGCAGCGAGACCCCGTCTCTACAATAAATCAAAAAATCAACCGGGTGTGGTAGTGCACGCCTGTAATTCCGGCTACTTGGAAGTCTGAGGCAGAAGGATCACCGGAGTCCAGCAGGTCGAGACTGCGGTGGCCGGGAGCGGCCACTGCACTCCAGTCTGGGCGACAGAGTGAGACTCCAACTCAAAAAAAAAATTGTTTTCTAGCTTCATAATTATTTAACACATGGCATCTGCTATGACCTGAATGTTGTGTCCTCCCATAGATCATATGTTGGACTCTAACATCTGAAGTGATAGTGTAAAGAGGTGGGGCCTTTGGAAAGTGATGAAGTCATGAGGGCTCTATCCTCATTAATGGGATTAGTGCCCTTATTAAAGAGGCTTGAGAGAGCTTTAGGGAGCCCCCTTGACCCTTCTGTCGGAGCTAGAAGGCACCATCTGTAAAGCAGACAGCGAGTTCTCCCCAGACACAGACTCTGTTGGTGCCTTGATCTTGGACTTGCCAGCCTCCAGAACTGTGAGTAATAAATTTGTTGTTTATAAGTTACCCAGTCGAAGGTATCTTGTTATAGCAGCCCAAGACAGCATCTTTAAGATTCTGGAAAAGGAGCTGATAGGAAAACTAATGAGAAAAGCTAAAATGCAGGGATGGTAAACACAAAGCTCAAGGCAAGATTATCTTGATTTCTTTTTTAAAAAAAGTTTTCAAACAAAGTTTATTAGAGAAAGAAGGGAGAAAAGAAAGAGTGACACGCCAGAGCTGGCATGGGCAAAATAAACCACCCATCATGGTTTCCTAGTGAAGAAACTTCATTCTATGACAAGGTTGTAATTAATGAGTAATCTCAAGTAACACAAAATAGAATCAAATAAGCAACAAACACAAGTTACTGAATGCTCCCCATATGCCAGGCACTGGGTTAAGTAATACTTTACATTGTCTCGTTTAATCCTCAGCACAAGCCTGGGGTAGAGATTATTTTCTCGTCTTCTTTTTTTTTTTTGAGTTGGAGTCTCACTCCATCGCCCAGGCTGAGGTGCAGTGGAGCACTCATGGCCACCGCAGCCTCAACCTGCAGGGCTCAGGTGATCCTTCTGTCTCAGCCTTCCAAGTAGCTGAAACTATAGGTGCATGCTACCACTTTTGGCTAATTTTTAAAATTTATTTATTGTAGAGATGAGGTCTAGCCAAGCCGCCCAGGCTGGTCTTGAACCCGTGGGCTCAGGCAATCCACTCACCTTGGCCTCCCAAACTGCTGGGTTGACAGGCTGAGCCACCGACCCCGGTCTCTATCATTCTTACTTTATAGGAATGAGGGCTGAGGCTAGCAAGGTTACATTACTCAACATTCCGTCTCTGCTGTGAGCACCACAGTGATCTGAGAAGAAACATTCTTGCTCCAGAGCGTCCTGGCTGTTAAATCACCAAATGATACACACAATGATGAACACAGACAGGAACAAAAAAGTCCAGCCAATTATTGTTCTAACTTTGTGCAAAAAGTCATGCTCAGCACTTGAGATGCTTTTCTTATCTAATTTTCATGCCGTCTTATGGGGTAGGGACAATAATATTATTATCCCCTCTTTACAGACAAGGGAGCTGCCCAGAGTTACACACTTGACAGGGTGGATACAGGGTTTGGATCTCTGCAGCCTGTGTCCAGAGCCTCTGAACTCTTCACAGGTGTCTTGAGGCCCTCAGTGGATCTCCCAGACAGATGGATCCTGCACTCTCTTCTGTCTGTGCAGGAGTAAACACTCCCTCCACAGCACAAACCTCTGCCACCCCCTTCTGCAGTTCCCACCAAACCCAGCCGAGACTCTGTCCTCTGAGAAGTCTTCCCTACTGCCACCCTTGCCCTCTCCTGCAGTGTGGGTCCCTTCTGAGTGCTCCAATGCACCCCGGGCTACCCTGTCCTGGAGCCATCAGTTAACTGTCTGTCTTGCCTCCCCTCCCTCTCCAGGGTTCTGCCACGTTCTGCCAGGCAGCTGAAATGACTTGACTTCCCAATGCCTACCTCAGTGCCTGGCCCATGGCATATGTGAAATATGTGTTTGATGGATAGATGAATAAAGACCTATTGCTAAAGTCCTGCATGATACAATCAACAACTTTATTTTTTTTTAGACAAGGTCCCCTCTGTCATCCAGGCTGCAGTCATCATACCCTTGACATTTTGCAATCCTCCTGGCTCAGCCTCCAGAGTAGGTGGAGATATTGGTGCGAACCACAGGGCTCGGCACCAACATATACTGAATGCCATAATCTAAGAGTCCTTGCCACTTATAGAACATACACACAGTGTCACATGTATTGGTGAATCTATAGTTCTAATACTTAAATGAAATGCTCTTTATTAGGGTGAATGCTGACAATTGGTAAATATCTCTACATTTTGAACATTTTTTTGCTTTTTTTTTGAGTTGGAGTCTCACTCTGTCGCCCAGGCTGGAGAGCAGTGGCACACCCACGGCCACCCCAGCATCAACCTGCTGGGATCTGGCGATCCTTCTGCCTCAGTCTTCCAAGTAGCCAGAACTGCAGGCACGCGCTACCACACCCGGCTAATTTTTTAAGTTTAGTGTAGAGATGAGGTCTCGCCAAGTTGCCCGGGTGGGTCTTGAACCCGCAGGCTCAGGCAATCCACTCACTTCAGCCTCCCAAAGTGCTGGGATGTCAGGCTAAGCCACCGAGTTCGCCAGTTTTTGCTTTTTGAAAGAGCTAATGACTATTTTCTAACTATAGTGAGCACTTACATTTGTGAAAATGATTTGCATCTTCTGGTATATTATCTCATTTAATCTTTATGATCAATTCTATGAAATAGATGTCAGACTATTTCGTGATGGGATAACGAGCTCAAGTGTCATTTGTTCAAGATTATTCTGGTACAGAAAATATCTGGAGCCAGGCTCGGTGGCTCAGCCTGTAATCCCGCGCTTTGGGAGGCTGAGGTGAGTGGATTGCCTGAGCCCGTGGGTTCGAGACCTGCCTGGGCAACTTGGCGAGACCTCATCTCTACAATAAAAAATTAGCTGGGCGTGGTAGCGTGCAACTGTAGTTCCAGCTACTTGTAAGGCTGAGGCGGAAGGATTGCCGGAGCCCTGCAGGTTGAGGCTGCGGTGGCCGGAAGCGGCTACTGCACTCCAGTCTGGGCGACAGAGTGAGACGCCAACTCAAAAAAAAAAAGAAAATATCTGGGAATAGATTCCAGCCCTTCTCTTCGTCCAGTGTTCTGTCTACTGCATTATCTATGAAGACACAGAAATACCGAACATGGATAATATTTACAAATATGGATTTACAAGAAATGAGTGAGGGGGCCTCCCACAGGGATCAGGACTGCAGGGCTGTGTGTGGGAAGCCCAGTCGGCCCAGTGAGCAGTCTTCCATAGTAGCACACTGCACAGAGGTCATGTGACACACGTTCCTCTCTGCAGCAGCCTCCAGGTGTTCTTTCAGTCTTTCAGAGAGATAAGTCAGACCTTTCCAAGGGAGGTTAAACAGGTCAAAACTGAAGAAAACAAAACCCTTCCCTCAAAGGCAGGCACCTCGCAGGAGACAGAGGGTGCCTGAATGTATGGACCGGGTTCTCCACCCAAGAGCAGATCAGGACTGTCTGAGCACCACTCTGGCTTGTTTTTGTAAACTGGTGTGTGCAGAGATTTTCAGGGTCTTCTGATGTCTCCTCACCGTACTTCCTGGCCAAGAGGTCAGGGTAGCCAGTGTTTCTTTTAAGTCTGTTTTCAAACTTCCCATTGGTGAGTGAGTTCTGAAGGCAAATGACGCCTAGTCTTTGTCCCCTTGCAGGACAAGCGCAGTTTACCTTCTGTGGTGGGCCGCCTCATCCTCACGATGGTGCTTGGTTTTCCAGCTTCTCAGTTTATCTTCTTTAGAATGCAGCAAAATAACAAATAGAATCATTAAAAAATAGTGAGGATTGCCTGAGCCTATGGGTTCGAGACCAGCCCGGGCAACTTGGGGAAACTTCATCTCTACAATAAATAAAAAATTAGTCGGGTGTGGTAGCGCGTGCCTGTAGTTTCAGCTACTTGGAAGGCTGAGGCAGAAGGATCGCTGGAGCCCAGTAACTCCACGCTGGGGTGGCCATGAGCATGTCACTGCACTCCAGCCTGGGCGACATGAGACTCCGATTCAATAAAAAAAAAATTGCGAGGGAGGCCGGGCGCAGTGGCTCACGCCTGCAATCCCAGCGCTTTGGGAGGCAGAGGCGAGAGGATCGCCTGAGCCCAGAGGTTCGAGACCAGCCAGAGCAACTGGGCGAGATCTTGTCTCTACCATCAATCAATTAGCTGGGCGTGGTGGCCCGCGTCTATGGTTCCAGCTGCTTGGGAGGCTGAGGCGGAAGGATCAACTGAGCCCAGCAGGTCGAGGCTGCGGTGGCCGTGAGCTTGCCACTGCATTCCAGCCTGGGCGACAGGGAGACTCCGACTGGGGCGCGACGGGAGTGGGGCGGGGGTTGGGGGAAGCTTGCCACTAACTGTTCTGAACAAGTTTATGGAAAATCTTAAGCAAAATACGACCTTGGACGATGACCCCAAAGCCCACGTACGAGTCTCAGCAACCTTACTGTAACCGCCTAATTCAAGATAGTGAAATGTACCTGCGGCCGGGGTGGGGACACGCGTCAGGATCGAGTTCGAAATCAGGGTCCGGGGAAATTGAACGCGACCGAGATCTGGGGCCAGCCCCGGCGACAAAGGCT
>NW_007037827.1:36405-38895 GCF_000164805.1 Carlito syrichta
CGGCCCCGCCCGAGCGCGGGCTGGGATCTCTGCCTTGAGAAAATGCCGGGGGCCTGCAGGGCTCCGATGGCTCGAAGGGGCGGCCCTCGAGCCCCGAGCGGACACCTCCCCCCGCCCGGGAAGGCCCGCATCCCGGCCGGCGCCGGCGCTGGGTGGGCGGTCGCAGTGGGTCGCTTAGCGGTCACCAGGCCCCGCCTGGTCTTGCGGTTCCCCTGGTTTTTAAAGCGTGGTCTATGAACGAAGCGTTTGCAATTGTGTGCAATCGCGAGGCACTGGGAAAGCGTGTCCAGATTCTGCGAGGCCTTGGAGTCATCGGTGTTCGTTTTTCCTTTCTCTCTGGGAGTGATCACGAAAGTTTGGCTACCTTTATTTGTGCTTCAGGGAACACTTTGGGCCCATTCTGTTACTTTATATTTACAATGTTGGAATTTTTTCCCCTCCCCATCCAAAGCAGTAAAGGTGCGGTACTAGGAAAAGCTGTGTGTCAGGAGTTGTTTATAAGCTCGTGTGAAAATGATTGCAGTCATGGCTTGATGAATTCCAACATGATGCTGAATACACATACACACAGGCGTACATGCCTGTAAAAATTACTGCTTACGTGATAGTAGGCCCATATTTTAAAACAGAATATTTCAACTGAAAGCATATGGATCTCCAATTACAATTTTAGGATCGTATAGAAGTGTTTAAATTTGCAATGTCACATTTCAGTGAATTGCACATATTTGGGAAATCACTTTTCTTATTTTTATTCCACTAAAAGGACATTATCTTTGATATTTTTCCCTCTTACACTTTAATTTTGATTTTTATTTCTGAGACAGTTGTTAGCTACGATTGTGGATTTCACTTGAAATTTTGACATTTTCAATTTTCAGTCTTTATCTTTGCTTTTTCTCATGTCACTAAATAACCATGTCTTCAGATTTTCAAATATTTGCTATTCTTGTTAAAATATGTGCTTTAGTCTTATCTCCAATGATGTACAAACCTAAACTATTTAAGACATGAGAAGTGGTAAGTTTAGTGTGGCACCCAATAATCTTGATCCGAAATAACAGTGTGTAGTTAATATTACTGATATACTAATATGGCTGATTGTGGGAATGTAGTCCCAAAGAACAGTCATTATGAGCATTTTCTTTTCTTTCTTTTTTTTTTTTTTAAGATAGCAGGACTTATTAAGAGGACAGAAAGCTCCCACAGTGGGAGGGGAGCAAGGGGGTTGCCCCATTAACGAGTATTTTAAAGGAGATAAACCAGAGAGCAGAAAGTTTTGCACTATTTCGTTGCTAGTGATTAATTTTCATTGGTACCTCTTACATCTCTGTCTTATTACAAACAGGGACTAGAATATTGAGATAATTTTATTCCACATGTATATGATTGGCTAAAGGAACTAAGAAAATTCGATGTGAAAAAAGATTTTGTGAAAAGAGAGAAGCTAGGAATATAGACATCACGGAAAAGGCTTTCTTCGGCAATGATTAGTTATCTATATTTCCAGGAAAACTTCATTTGGCCGAGATTCTTTCACTTAAACTATCTCAAAGGTAAAATGAGAAAGCTTAGAAACCTAACGAAGGAATAGAGAGCCCCAATTTTTTAGAAAGTTATAGTTACAAGGAGTGGTAAAACAAGATGACACAGGAAGGCTATTCCAGAAGACTTCTTCCACTTAAAAAAGAAAAAAGGACTGTGTCAAGTGACTGAGAGCTAGGACCAGAACTCTACGTATTTCACAGTGAAACAGTAACCAAGTACAAGACTGCCTTTAACTGTGCCCAGTTATTTGATACGTTAGTCTTCCTCGTCCAGTTTGATTGTGAATTCCTCTCCAGAAGGAAATATTTCCCTTACACTCGCACAGTGCTTAGCTTTGCACCGGGAACGAGGAAGGGCTCTCGAATGAATACCTGTTAACAGGTTGGTTCGAGAAGCTGGGCAGTACCGCCTTCAGCTGGAAAAGACATCCCGATCCGGCAAGCAGCTTATTTTTATACCGGTCCTGCTCTGCTCAGAGGGGCGTTTCCCAGGGCCTGCCTCGACAGCCATCCAGCAAGGCCAACTCTCTTCCGGTCTCGCCCAGATGTATGCTGAAATGCATGATAACGCACGGGACAACAGGAGACCAAAGCACTCGTTTACACGGGCAGGCACTGACTTAAGCAGGAGCGAGCGCCCAGCTCGGGAATCGGGGGGCGCTCGCTGAGGCCACGGCGCTCGGTGTCCCTGCGAGAGAGAATGCGGAAAACCACCGGACCCTTTTTAGATTCCTCGCGCTGCAAGCGAGGGACACTTAACACACGTACCCGCCCCGCCCCCGTCTCCGGATCCTTGTGGCGTCACAGAACGACAGCCAGACGCCCAGCCAGCTGCGGCCGGGTCTCCAGCGCTCGGGACCCGGCGCCGGAGCCGCAGGTGGGTGACGTGGGCTTCGCGTGGGGCCGGAGCGCCGGCTCCGCACGGGACGAGCCGGGGCCGCCT
>NW_007037827.1:39430-40209 GCF_000164805.1 Carlito syrichta
GGCCGATGGAGCGGGCTGGGGAGGGGCTCGCGGGGTTCGTCCCGGATCGCCGAGCCAGCGAGGCGGAGGACCCGAGGGCTGGAGGGCTGGAGGGCTGGAGGGCTGCGGGGGGAGGCACCCGTCCCGACACGGTCTCCGCGGCTAAGCCCGGGAGCGTGGAGGGGAGATCGCGGAGGTCCAGACGCCGCCTGGCCACCCACCCCCGGCCGGGCCGGGAGTAATTCATACAAAAGGAGGACTCACCCTGCCAGAGTGAGTCTCAGGGACTGTCGCTAAACTCCGGCTCGCCTAGAACACAGCCCAGGCTGCGGCCCCGCCCCTTCCACTCGCGCCCGCCGTCCTCGGCGCCGAGAGGCGCATGCGCGGCGCCGCGGGCCCGTCGGTGGGTGACGCGCACATCGCCGACAGTCCCCGGGAGGTGGGGGGAGGGGACGGCAATTGAACCGGTGCCTGGAAGAGGCGGCGCGGGGTGAACTGGGAAAGTGGTGTCGTGTCCTGGCTCCGCCCTCTTCCCGCGGGTGGGGGAGAACGGTATATAAGTGCCGTGGTCTCTGCGAACGTCCTTTTTCGCAACGAGTTTGCCGCCAGAGCACAGGTGAGTCTCGGCGCGGCGTCGGCGGCCCGGGCCTCCTCGACGGGCCGCCCGCGTGCCTCCCCGTGCCGCCATGCCGGGCCAGCCTCGCTGGCGGGCTTCGGGCGGGAAAGCGCGCGGTCTGCTCCTCTCCTCCCGGCCCTCGGCGGAGGGCTCCCCCGGGGTCCCCCGGGAGCCCCTCGCCTCG
>NW_007037827.1:40344-55471 GCF_000164805.1 Carlito syrichta
GGGCGGGTGAGTCACCACACAAAGGAAGGCCCGTCCCTCGCCGCCGCTTCCTGCGGCCCGGGCCGCCCCCCGCCCGGGGAGCAGGGCTCCTCGCCGGCAGGGCCCGCCCGGCCGTGGCTCGCCACGCGGGGGCGGGGGCTGGACGTCGACCCTTTGGAGTTTGCCCTGCGAGCTCGGGCCTTGGGCTCGGGAGGCCCTGGGTGGGACGGGGTTCCCAAGGCGCTCTTGTCCCTTCCAGGTGTCGTGAAAGCCACCCCTAAAGGCCAAAATGGGAAAGGAAAAGACGCACATCAACATCGTCATCATTGGACACGTCGATTCCGGCAAGTCCACCACCACCGGCCACCTGATCTACAAATGTGGCGGCATCGACAAAAGAACCATCGAGAAATTCGAGAAGGAGGCTGCTGAGGTAGGTGCAGTGAGTGGTACGAACAGAGTTTTAGCTGAGGTTGGTTTGCCAGCAAAATCATTGAGTGGTAATTTTTCCAAAACTAGGGAATGCCACTCACTAGGTGAGTCGTAAGCTTAGACATGCTTAGTTTTGCAGCGCATTGGTGATATTCGTCTAGGTTCAGCGGTTTTAAAGCGGAATCTTTGTTTTCTGCCAAATAAGGAGGAGAGGAATTTCAAGCTGTAGTTTGGTATTTTAGTAACCAAGTAACCCTTTTAATCTGCACAGATGGGAAAGGGCTCCTTCAAGTATGCCTGGGTTTTGGATAAGCTGAAAGCTGAGCGTGAACGTGGCATCACCATCGATATCTCCCTGTGGAAATTTGAGACCAGCAAGTACTACGTCACTATCATCGATGCTCCAGGACACAGAGACTTCATCAAAAACATGATTACAGGCACATCTCAGGTTTGTGGGGTTAATAGCTTGTTGGGTGTATTTTTCACATTGGGGAAACCTGGGTTGGTCCTTTCTTTTTCTAACACAGATGTGTCCTTTTCTTTAAAGGCTGACTGTGCTGTCCTCATTGTTGCTGCTGGTGTTGGTGAATTTGAAGCTGGTATTTCCAAGAACGGGCAGACCCGTGAGCATGCTCTCCTGGCTTACACACTGGGTGTGAAGCAACTAATTGTTGGCGTTAACAAAATGGATTCCACTGAGCCACCTTACAGTCAGAAGAGATACGAAGAAATTGTTAAGGAAGTCAGCACTTACATTAAGAAAATTGGCTACAATCCTGACACAGTAGCATTTGTGCCAATTTCTGGTTGGAATGGTGACAACATGCTGGAGCCAAGTGCTAACGTAAGTGACTTTGGAGACAGTTGCTAAAAAAGGTTGGAGCGATGATTTGATGGTGACACAAATGGTCGGTCACTCTTCTGTTTTAGATGCCTTGGTTCAAGGGGTGGAAAGTCACTCGTAAAGATGGTAATGCCAGTGGAACCACGCTGCTTGAAGCACTGGACTGCATCCTGCCACCAACTCGTCCAACTGACAAGCCCCTGCGTCTGCCTCTCCAGGATGTCTACAAGATTGGTGGTAAGTTGACTGTTAGTGTGCTATTAAGGTGAAAGTTGATTTGGGGAGATACCGTTTGTGTTTGTGGGGCTGTACTGTATTGTATTTATGAGACTGCTGTAAACATTTTAGGTATTGGGACTGTCCCTGTGGGCCGAGTGGAGACTGGTGTCCTCAAACCTGGCATGGTGGTCACCTTTGCTCCAGTCAACGTTACAACTGAAGTGAAGTCTGTTGAAATGCACCATGAAGCTTTGAGTGAAGCCCTTCCTGGGGACAACGTGGGCTTCAATGTCAAAAATGTGTCTGTCAAAGATGTTCGCCGTGGCAATGTTGCTGGTGACAGCAAAAATGATCCACCAATGGAAGCAGCTGGCTTCACCGCTCAGGTAACTTCAGAAAAGAGACATGATAACTGCTGAGGAGCCTAAAGTTGTTTGAGTTCTATTGAACGCAAATCTTTTTTTCAAAGGTGATTATCCTGAACCATCCAGGCCAAATCAGTGCTGGCTATGCCCCTGTACTGGATTGTCACACAGCTCACATTGCATGCAAGTTTGCTGAGCTGAAGGAAAAGATTGATCGCCGTTCTGGTAAGAAGCTGGAAGATGGCCCTAAATTCTTGAAGTCTGGTGATGCTGCCATCGTTGATATGGTTCCTGGCAAGCCCATGTGTGTGGAGAGTTTCTCTGACTATCCTCCTCTGGGTAAGGATGAGTACTTCTGCTTGCTTACAAGTTGTACTAAAGGTGAAACATACTCTGAGCAGTTTCTTACATTTGTTTTAATAGGTCGTTTTGCCGTCCGTGATATGAGGCAGACAGTTGCTGTGGGTGTCATCAAAGCAGTGGACAAGAAGGCTGCCGGAGCTGGCAAGGTCACCAAGTCTGCCCAGAAAGCTCAGAAGGCTAAATGAATATTATCCCCAATACCTGCCACCCCAGTCTTAATCAGTGGTGGAAGAACGGTCTCAGAACTGTTTGTTTCAATTGGCCATTTAAGTTTAATAGTAAAAGACTGGTTAATGATAACAATGCATCGGAAAACTTTCAGAAGGAAAGGAGAATGTTTTGTGGACCATTTTGGGTTTTTTTTTTTTTCCTTTCGCGTGTGGCAGTTTTAAGTTATTAGTTTTTGAAATCAATACTTTTTAATGGAAACAACTTGACCAAAAATCTGTCACAGAATTTTGAGACCCATTAAAACAAAGTTTAATGAGAAAAACCTGTGTCGTCTTTTTGGTCAGAACTGAAAATGCTTTAGGTGAAAGACATTTCTGGTGTTGAGAATCTGCTGGAACTTCATAATTTTCAGTTAATACCTTTTTCTGGGTATGGTGCTACAAGGATTCCTTATCCCCACTCTGAGGGTGGTGAAATCTAGATTTGGGGGTGGGGGGCACAAGTGCATGTTACATCAACATTGTTGGTGGGAATTGGGCATCTCCTGGCCCTTTTCCCAGATAGTGAATATTGTACCCATTAAGTCATTGCTGAAAACCCTAACCCATTTACCTGCCCTTACTGATGTTTCAAGTGTTGCGTTTTCTAGGCCAGTTGGCTTCTGCTAACAAGTGAACATGTCGGATTTCTGCATCTTGATTTGTTTTAGGATCTCAGATCCATTTGTGTTGCTACAAGGGATATGATTCCATTTTTGATGGCAGTGGGAGGAACTTGGACTTACCTGGTAAAGGTATAGGAGGACTATGCTGGTTGTAACACTAGGACAGAAACAGCATGTTTTTGATCATCACAAGCCAAGTCGCCTGCCAAATACTGGTTTTTGCAATCAAAGTTAATTGCAACCTGTTTCCCAGTTACTGTAATGTGCATTTTACAAACAATGTAACAGCTAATCTAAAGGCGTTAAGGTTTAGATAATACTGGGCACCTAGGAAAAATAATGGAGGTTTACTATTAACTGTGATAAATAGGAATCTACTTGTAAAAGTTTAAATGAGACTTGGTGAAGAGTTAATAGTGCCATACTGGGGATTAAACGTCAAGTTGATAAAGGAAGGTACAGGGCAGGCAGGCCCATTTTGGGCTTTAGTTTGTAGTGGGTTTGGAGATTTACTGGGTGCTGTTCAAGGCACTACTGGAAATGGATTGTATTAGCCAGAATTTGTAGTTAGTACTTCAGAGGGCTTTTTTTTTGTTTGCTTATAAGAGGAAAGAATTATGTCTGAAAGATGGGGAAAATATGTAGGACAAAGGCAAATTTATGCCAAGTGAGACAAGGCAGTGGTGCTGGCCCATTTAGTTGGACTCGATGGGGTTGTAGACAAGTTTCAAACTGCGGCTCAGCAACGAGAGCTGCATGCTGAATGACTGTTACCTTAGGCAGCGTCTTGCCTCCTGTGTGGGTGGGCTGCCTGGTTAAAGGAACAAGGAATGGCAGGGTTCTTCAGAATAGTGAAAGTGGGTTGGCAGCTGTAGGGTTTACCAGGAAAAATACTGTTCACCCCCCAAGAAGTCCAGACCTAACTGGAGAATTGCCATTATGGGAGATCCCAGCTCAGCTGCTCACAGATTAACTTCTCTGAACAGGGTGTGACGGCTGTCGGGCTTGAGCACCACCTACTGGTACTCATGAGCCAGTACAATGCAATAGATGAATTTTTTGAAGAGTGACATTCCATGTTGACTTGGAATTGGTTGAAAATGTAGGCCGGGCTCGGTAGCTCAACCTGTAATCCCAGCGCTTTGGGAGGCCAAGGTGAGCGGATTGCCTGAGCCCGCGGGTTGAAGACCTGCCTGGGCAATTTGATGAGGCCTCATCTCTACAATAAATCAAAAATTAGGTGGGCGTGGTAGTGCGCACCTGTAGTTCCAGCTACTTGGAAGGCTGAGGTGGAAGGATTGGTAGAACCCAGCAGCGAGGCTGCAGGGGCTGGGAGCAGCCACTGCACTCCAGTCTGAGCAACAGAGTGAGACTCCAACTCAGAAAAGATTTCAAAAGTGAAAACTAACTTGAATGCCTCAAGCTAGTGCTTGACGTTAAAACCATGTCTTAAGTTGGCCCACTATGGTGCAGGCTTGTTTAGTAACTCTAGAAATTCTGGTGTGCTTTCAGAATAGGAGAGACATTGACAATAAAGGCTTATCTGCTGCTTTGCTGATAACTCATCCTATACCCTGAATAGGAGATCCAGAATTACTAGATGTTGGCCAAATGAGAATTTTTGTGCCCTACCTTTCCCACAGTTAATCTGATGTTTGTCTCCCAAGTCTCAGATGCATGAAACCTGAGCTATGACTTAAGAACCCAGTGGTTCCTAATGGGACATTTTTTTTTTTTTTAATTTGGACCAAGTAGCTGGAATTACAGGTGTACACTACCACACCCGGCTAATTTTTTTTTTAATTGTAGAGATGAGGCCTTGCCAAGTTGCCCAGGCGGGTCTCGAACCCACAGGCTCAGGCAATCCACTCACCTCAGCCTCCCAAAGCACGGGATTACAGGCTGAGCCACCGAGCCCGGCTTGGGACATTTCTTATGGAATGCTGACAACTTTGTAGATCAGACTTTTTCCCCCCCAGACACGGAGTACTGCTGTCACCCAGGCTGGAGCACAGTGGCGCCATCATAGCTCATTGTAGCCTTGAACTCCTGGGCTGAAGCAATCTTTATGCCTCAGTCTCTAGAGTACCAGGAACTACAGGCTCCCCCTGCCCCTTGACAACCAGTGATCTAGTTTTCTGTTCCTGGACCCAATCCAGGGCCCACACCACAATGTACGGTTTTTGTTTGGATGGGGTCTCACTACATTGGCCAGTCTGGTCTCAGACTCCTGGCGTCTCAAAGTGCTAGGATCACAGGTATGAGCCACCACCCAGCCCTATATGGTTATTTTTAAAATTGAGGACATGAAACAGCTCTTAATCTCGTTCTTGCCTATGTGGTTAATTTTAAAAACAAATGTTGAGTTTATTGCTGCTTTACTTCACCATCTGGTTGAGAGAATTTTGGATTTGGAGCCTGCTACGTAACGTGAGACAAATGTGGGCTTTGTGATGTACAGGTCTGATGTTTGTGTTTTTGTGCTTTTACTTAAATTATTGATGAGTACTGAACAAACTAGTTCTAAAGACAGCCTTGTACTACACAAGAGAACTTTTTCCATTATAGTAGTCTAATTGCAAATTCACCTAATACTATCATCTAAGCTGTATTTCACAACTTTAATCACAAGGCAATCATGAAAATCTTAAGCAGATGTTTAGTAAAAGCAAGGCAAAGTAGGTGATAGCTTTAAATTTACTTTCCCTTTTTGGGCAGACAAAAATAATCTGCCACTTAAAGATACAAGGTTAGGGTGGGAATAATATCTGTACTAAAAATTAAAAGTTTCTATTTTAGCCAGTCATGATTTCCTTATGAGTTCAGGTAGTTGTGCTTTTTGTCAAATCTTACATTTAAAACTAACTCAAAATAGATCAAAGCAACAACATACAGAGTTTGGATGCTGCCTTTAATACAGTCCCTTTTGAGACAGGTCTAAAATGTAGGTCATTACTCGTCTAAAAAAACCAAGTAGATCTAAGTCGGAAATAAGCAGTCACACTTATGTGAAAAGGCACACAGAAGACAGTGTGGTATGGTCCTGCAGGTGTGGTTTTCAGAGGTTACACATCTGCTGGCTAAATAAATGTTCAGTAAACTCGTGACTGAATGTTCTAGGTGGTGTTGGCAATAAACTAGGACTGCCACTTGTGCACAAAAGTTTGAGACCTAGTGCTGTCCGGAGGCACCCACACTGAGCAAGGGTTCCTGTCCTTCCAGTGAGGGCATCTACAACACTTTGAGGCCTAGACTGTAACCAGATGGATGTCAGTGATGCCACTCTATCAGTGCAACAAAGGAAGGGCCTGCACTGGCCTGCAGCTCCTCATGGTACCACTATCATGCCTTCTTGACTGACTGTTGAACCTCTTGCAGATACTGTCTTGAGCTGGCAACTCAGTCAGTGTCTATTGGGAAATGAGGGGTTTTTTATTCAGGCTATGATTGGGCACAAATAACGTTTTCTCATAGCTGTCTCTAAATTCCCCTACGGCCTCTAAACTCTGATAACCTTTACATTAGAGTGAGCACTATCATGGCTAACTAAGCATGGCAGCTCCATGAATGCTTACCATGCAATCAGTTCTAAAGAGGGGAAGTGGGAAAAAGAGGTTCAACTAAAAAGAAAAAGAAGAAAAAAGACTTCAAGGTCACACTGTGTAGATGGAGAAACTTTCTATCCAGGGACAAACCTTTTGGCACCAGGGACCAGTTTTGGGGAGGACAATTTTTCCATGGGTTGGGGCAGGCATCAGATCAGACATTCTCACAGGTTCTCGTGAGTGTGCAACCTAGCTCCCTCACTCGTGCTACTGTAAGAATCTAATGCTGTGGCTCATCTGACAGGAGGCAGAGCCCACTCCCTGCTCACCTCCTGCTGTGCAGCCTGGTTCCTAACATGCCATAGACTGGTACTGGCTGGCGGCCAGAGACTGGGGACCCCTGCAGTAGAGGACCTCTGGTCCTGGGGAGGAAAAAGCCCACTGAAAGTGATGGAACAGTGTTGTCAAGTCAGACACCTGAAGTCAACATGCTCAACAGCAACTTGAAGTTAGACTTTCATTATGTCATTTCACAAGGGCAAGTTATGCCTGTAGAATTAGAGCACAGGAAGAGATCAGAAAGACTTAATGTTTTAAAAAACTTTAGAGCCAGGCACGGTGGCTCAAGTCTGTAATCCCAGCACTTTGGGAGGATGAGGTGGAAGGATCGCCTGAGACCAGCAGGTCGAGGCTTCAGTGGCTGTGAACGTGCTACTGAACTCCAACCTGGACAACAGAGTGAGACTCTGACTCAAAAAACAATTTTTTTTTTTTGAGAAAAATTCTTCCTTTGAGGATATACAGATGTAAAAGAATCCTAACCTATTGGGGTTTTCCCATCAAAAAGCAATGCTTTTCAAATAGATGGTTGGTGCTTTTCGAACTTTTGACTGTGATCCACAGTAAGAAATAAATTTTACATTACAGCACAGTACAAACACCTACACTTATTTCATGCATTTAAGACATTTTTCAGTTGCTAGTCAAAAATGCTACCAATTATAATTCTAAGATGCCACTGATTATAAGACATACACTAATTTACACACATTAAAGTAAAAAAAATTACTTTAAAATTGAATATAATTTTTGCGAATTACTGAAACAGGCTAGGCTCATGCCTGTACTCTCAACTCTTTAGGAGGCCAAGGTAGGAAGATCACTTGAGGCTTAGGAGTTCAAGACCAGCTTGGATAATATAGCAAGACTTTGTATCTACAAAAAAAATTTTTTTAATTAGCTGAGTGTGAAGGAATGCACCCGTAGTCCCAGCTACTCGGGGGACTGGGGTTGGAGGATCTCTTGAGCCCAGGAATTTAAATGTGGTAAGCCATGATCATGCCAAGTAAGAAAAAATACTGAAACAAATATTTCAGAGAATAGTATATACTATCTAAGGAAGAAAAACATCATGAATTGTAGCCAGAAGTTTGGAAAACGCTGATTTTGGTCAGTGACAGTCAACATGAGGTTGCAGGTCAAAATATTTGTATTCTTTCTCTGGGGCATGAAAGCATAGGGTCTCAACTTACACTTGTCCAGGCATTCAAGTGGTCTCAAACCTTATGCTGAAAAATATTTTGTCTTAGCCACAAATCATCACAGCTCTACTTTCACTGGAAAGTGGAATGGTTTTCCTTTAGACTTGGATTTCTGTAACAGAATGTGAATTCGGCTTTTGCAACCAAATTGCTTTAGTGCTTCAACAATACAGAATGTTTGCATTCTGGGATCCTGAGCTAGCACACACTGGTAAATTAATTGCAGTTTAACTTCTGCCAAAAGTAGCCATGACAATGGATACTGATGGAGGCCAGCCAGTGGTTCTCACAGTTGGCTGGGCATCAGAACAGCTTGTGGAGCTTGTGAAGCAGATGCCAAGCCCTCCCCAGGCCATCTGAATCAGAACTGCATGGGGAAAAGCTTGGCCATCGACATTTTTTACAAGTTCTACTGGGAATTCTGATGTCCAACCAGATTTGAGAATCAATGTTTGCCAACTATAAATTCCATTCGTGTTTTTAAGATAACAATTTTATTGATGCATCACATACTATAAAAATCACATTTAAAATTCTCAGAATGGAGTGCAGTAGCACGCTCATGGCCACCATAGCCTTGACCTGCTGGGCTCAGGCAACCCTTCCGCTTCAGCCTTCCAAATAGCTAGAACTACAGGCATGCGCTCCCATACCCAGTCAATTTTTCTTTATTGTAGAGATGGGGTCTCACCAAGCTGCCCAGGCAGACTGGTCTCAAACCCCTGGGCTCAGGCAATCCTCTTGCCTCTGCCTCTCAAAGTGCTGGGATTACAGGCGTGAGCCACTGCATCCAGTAAAGAAATACTTTTTTTTTTTTTTTTTTTAGATACAGGGTCTTGCTCTGTTGCCCAGGCTGGAGTGCAGTGGTGCAATCATGGCTCACTGCAGCCTTGAACTCCTGGGCTCAAGTGATTGGCCCCCCTTGGCCTCTCAGAGTGCTAGGATTACAGGTGTGAGCACTGTGCCCAGTCAAAATTCACCCTTTTAAAGTGTACAATTCAATCTTCAGAGTTGTGCAATCATCACCATAATCTAATTTCATAAGACTTTCAACACCTCAAAAAAGTGCCACTTAAAAAAAAATTATTTCCTTTGAGAAGTGCTCTTTTTTTTTTTTGAGTTGGATTCTCACTCTGTCGCTCAGGTCATGGCCACCGCAGCCTCGACCTGTTGGGCTTAGGTGATCTTTCCACCTCAGCCTTCCAAGTAGCTGGAACCACAGGCATGTGCTACCACACCTGGCTAATTTAAAAAAAAATTATTTATTGTAGAGATGAGGTCTCACCAAATTGCCCAGGCTGGTCTCGAACCCTGGACCCAGGTAATACTCTCACCTCCACCTCCCAAATTGCTGAGATTACAGGTGTGAGCCATGGCACCCAGAAGTACTCTTTTTAAGGGCAGAGAAGCCACCCGGAAGACACCCTTTGCAGTTCACTAGGTCAGTTTGCACCCCAGTATCAGGCATAGAGGGAACACTGGGTTATGAAATGATCAAGCTTGGTACAAACAAATGAAGACTTGGCCTATGCGGCTGCAGAGAGAAAGTGAACCAAATCCCAATTATTCGGTCTAGGGAGAGGACAGCAGGAAGATCTGGTTTATTGGGAAGACAACTAGCACTATTGATCACAGGCAAGTTACTTATTATATTTTCCAAGTCCTGTCTCATCTCTAGAACAGAACAGCTTTACCATGGGTTAAATGCAATAGTATGTGTAAAGCACTTAGCTTTGTGTATGGCACACAATAAATATTAGGTTACAGATACCTTTATCTTTTGTGGAATCACTAATGAAGGCAGTATTTTCCTAAAGAGGTCATGTGATCAATTTCTCTTAGATTTTAGTAATAAGAAAAGTTTCTCTTGGTCTCCCTGAGAAAGAATTCGACTGCCAGGAAGCTCAGCGTTGGAATTTAAGTGTACTCTGCCTTTCCTCAGCTGATCTTTAACCTTCAGCTGTTGTATTTTACTTTAAAACATCTCCAGTCTTTTTAAAAGTAAGCAGGTAGCCGGGCTCGGTGGCTCAGCCTGTAATCCCGCGCCTTGGGAGGCTGAGGTGAGTGAAGTGCCTGAGCCCACAGGTTCGAGACCCGCTTGGGCAACTTGGTGAGACCTCATCTCTACAGTAAACCAAAAAGTTATCTGGGTGTGGTAGCGTGCGCCTGTAGTTCCAGCTACTTGGAAGGCTGAGGCGGAAGGATCGCCGGAGCCCAGCAGGTCCAGGCTGTGGTGGCTGGGAGCAGCCACTGCACTCCAGTCTGGGTGACAGAGTGAGACTCTAACTCAAAAAAAAAAAAAAAGTAAAAAAATAAAAGTAAGCAGGGGATAAATTATCAAAAACAAAACAGGCTTGGGGGACTGAGCAAATTAACTCATCTGGTTTAAGTTATATATATATATATATATATTATACACACATACACACATATACATACACACACATAACATTATATCTATATTTACATATGGATATAAATTATATATACATGTTTGTTTTGAGATGGGGTCTCGCTGTGTTACCCAGGCTGGCCTTGAACTCCTGGGCTCAAGTGATTCTCCTGCCTCAGTCTCCTGAGTAGCTGGGACTACAGGTATGCACCACCGTGCCCAGCTTGACCTGGAATTTTATTTTTTAGAGACAGGGTCTTGCTCTGTCACACAGGCTGGTGTGCAGTGGTGCAAACATAGGTCACTAGAGTTTCAAACTCCAGGTCTCAAGTAATCCTTCCATCTCAGCCTCCCAAGTAGCGGGGACTACAGGCACCACCACACCTGGCTAATTTTTAAATTTTTTGTAGAGGTGAGGTCTTGCTATGTTGCCTAGGCTGTGGTCTCGAACTCCTGGCTTCATGTAATCCTCCCGCTTCAGCCTCCCAAGGTGCTGAGATTATAGGCATGAGCCACTGTGTCTGGTCTCATCTGACTTTTTAAACTGTGATGAAACAGACAATTTTTCTTTTTCTTTTTTTTTTTTTTTTTTTTGAGTTGGAGTCTCACTCTGTCACCCAGACTGGAGTGCAGTGGCCACTCCCAGTCACTGCAGCCTCGACCTGCTGGCTCCGGCGATCCTTCCACCTCAGCTTTCTAGTAGCTGAACTACAGGCATGTGTTGCCATGCCCAGCTAATTTTTTGATTTATTGTAGAGATGAGGTCTCGCCAAGTTGCCCAGGCGGGTCTCGAACCCGCGGGCTCAGGCAATCCACTCACCTCAGCCTCCCAAAGGCGCGGGATTACAGGCTGAGCCACCGAGCCCAGCTCAATTTTTCTTTTTAACCATTTTTAAATGTACAGTTCAGTGGCATTTAATACATTCAAACTGTTGTGTAACCATTACCACCAACCATCTCCAGAACTCTTTTCCTTGCAAAACTGAAACTCTGTACCCATTAAGCAATTATTTTCCATCCTCCCCATTCCCTGGCAACACCACTTTACTTTTCATCTGTGAATTTGACTGCTCCAGGTAACTCTTATAAAGTATTTGTGTTTTAATTATTATTTTTCTGAGTTCAGGGTCTTACTCTGTCACCCATGCTGGAGTGCAGTGGCATGATCATGGCTCATTTTTTTTTCCAGCTTAGTTTCAGGTTCACTACATAGCTCTTTGATGAACACTGCAAAAAGTTTTATGAATAGGATTAATATATTAGAACTCCTTAGAACAGAGTATAAATTGTTTACAACGTTTTTCAGATACACAAAAAAGCACAATTATTTCTTTCCTCTTCATAAATTGATGACAAATCCACAGTAACCTAATACAGCTATTGTAACAGGTGCTAAATAATTCTTATCTCTTATCTATACTCTCATATTGATCAAATTATCCACATACTCTTTAAAAACTCTCCCATGAATTGGAAGCTATCACTCCCTCTCTTCAAGTTTGTCTGTATCACATAAGTGTTGATCAGTCTTGGGCAATTCATTCCTGGGGGCTTGTTTTTGCTGAGTGGTCTTCACAAATCTGAGCAGATTGATGATGGCAGCAGGTGTCACTCCAGGTATGCGACTAGCAGCCCCGATCTAAGAATTAAAATACAACAGAAACATAAGTGAACTATATCAAGTCAAATCTACTGTCCTGCTAATAACCTGTAGAGTGCAGTCTATAAAGCATTTTTATAACTATTATCCTAATGTCATATCTTGAAAAGTAGGCAGAGGAAACGTGATTATTCATGCCATTTTACAAATGGGAATAGAGGCTCAGAAAAGTTAAAATGACTTGTGCAAGATCATGTAACTAATAGGTGTTAAAATGCTTATTTTTCTTTTCATTAACTAAGAAAATTGTAATAGCGTTTCTTTTTTTCAAATATAGGTCCACGGTTCCTTATTTGAAATTCATTAGGCTGTACATTTTTATAATATGTATTATTACATAGTGTAACAATAGCTCCAGCATGTGTGGGGTAGCACCCTGCATTTTTAATCCCATTAATACTTCTGCAGTGTTTTTTTTACCCTGAGATGCATAAATATTTACTCTAAGTGGTATGAAGACTAAATAGTCTCATGTCAGTTGAGGTCAGTTTTGCTACCCAAATGAATTTGTGACAAACTTCTGTCAGCTTTCTGCATTTTGAAATTGTGGCCAGAGGTTTCTGAACTCACTAATGCTATCCAGGTTAACTTCCTTAGGAAACTTGCTAACATTTGCAATGTAATAATGCAATGTCCAATATGGCAGCCATTAGTCATATTTGGCTACCAGGCACTTGAAATATGGCTAGTGAGACTGAAAAGTCCAATTTTAAGTTTCATTTTAGTTAATATAAGTAACCACAGCTAGTTAACTAGTGGCACTGTGTTGGGCAGTGTAGCTATGATTATCTATATACACATAACCTGAAATCAATAGGAAAGGACAGAGTTATAAAATTTAAGGCCTATTTGCCTGGTTTACATGATGTCTATTTTTTTTTT
The DNA here is from genome assembly GCF_000164805.1 of Carlito syrichta. Taxonomy (NCBI): domain Eukaryota; kingdom Metazoa; phylum Chordata; class Mammalia; order Primates; family Tarsiidae; genus Carlito; species Carlito syrichta. The sequence goes on from NW_007037827.1 coordinate 53,405, forward strand.
TTTTGAGTTGGAGTCTCACTCTGTTGCCCAGACTGAAGTGCAGTGGCTCGCTCCCAGCCACCCCAGTCAACCTGCTGGGCTTAGGCGATCCTTCCACCTCAGCCTTCCAAGTAGCCGGAACTACAGGTGTATGCTACCATGCCCAGCTAATTTTTGATTTATTGTAGAGATGAGGTTTTGCCAAGTTGCCTGAGCTGGTCGTGAACCCGTGGGCTCAGGCAATCCACTCGCCTCGGCCTCCCAAAGTGCTAGGATTACAGGTTGAGCCACCGAGTCGGGCCAAATCTTTATAATGTGTTCCTATCTCCCTGCCTATATTCTTACCGTCTGTGGACGACTGAAATTTAGTTTCTCTCGAACTTCATGGGACAAAGACACATCCCTGACAGTGAAGTAATCCAAGTCTTCTGGGAGCTGGAGAGCTTCTTCTCGCTGAACTTCCTTTATTTCTTGCAGCTGATGGAACCACACTGATTCATAAGTGGCTGGTGGAACAAATGTAGAATTATGTTATGATACCCAGGCTGTACCATCAATGTACATTTGTGTAGTCTCTTACAACTTATAAAGAGGTTCTGCAGGCACTGTCTCATTCAACACTTATCTCAACACTGTGAGACAGGGAGGTGGGCATTTCCTTTTGCACGTGACAAAACTGAGTCTAAGATAAAGCAAGTATCTTGCATATACATATACAACATTCTGTCTAGTAGTTTAATGCATGTCCTTTTCATTCCAAATATCTGGAAAATCAAAGGTAAAAAAAAAAAGTGCTTTGTCAGTGCAAATCTTGGCTGAAATGTTTCCCTCAATGTGGGTTTGAATTTTTAAGTCCTGGCTGGGCAGGGTGGCTAATGCCTATGATCCCAGCACTTTGGGAGGCCGAGGTGAGAGGACTGCCTGAGCCCGTGGGTTCGCGACTAGTCCAGGCCACTTGGCGAAACCTCATCTCTACAGTAAACCAAAAAATTAGCCAGGCATGGTGGCACGTGCCTGTAGTTCCAGCTACTTGAAAGGCTGAGGCGGAAGGATTGCCTGAGCTCAGTCGGTCAAGGCTGCAGTGGCTGTGAGTGTGCTCCTACACTCCAGCCTGGGGGACAGTGTGAGACTCCAACTCAAAAAAAGAATTTTTAAGTCCTAAAGATAGGATATTTCTCCAGGAAACTGGTTTTCTGAATTTTCTACATATGAAACTACGACACCACGATTTAAATAATTTAGCTAAGGTTTTATTGAGAAGTGATGTTAGGAAGATAATCCAGTAATTCTTCTATAATGAAAACACTCTGTTCTTAGAAAAATTCAGCCCAGAGGGTGAGCAGGGGAGAGGAGAAAGGAAGGAACTTAGACTGCACACAGCTCTTCATAGCAACTTGGCGATTAACTGGAATTCAGACAATAAATTGGTGCCGGGGTGGTCTCAACCTTTTAGCTGAGTTAAAACTCACCCAACACTGAGCCCGTCCTCCAGGCATGGGCAAAGAACCAGCGTACCCTTTTCTCGGAGTGGTAGGGGCACCCGCCAGCCTCTCACCTCCATCTCCGGGAAACCTTCCCAAGGCAGGACGGCTTCCCGGCAGCGGGGCTATTTATCTGGCAACCAATTAATTGGAGGCGGTGAGGTGGGACTTCATGAATAGCTTAGTCAACCACGTAGGAGCCAGAACTCAACCCTGCCCTTTTGCTGGATGCGCTCCAGGGTTCTGTTACTGTAGGCGCATGTGCCTCCGTCTCTGAGACCCGCTGGTCCTGGGCCGAAGGCGACCACCAGCCTTTGGAGCAGGGCAGGGGGCGCTGCCAAGGGAAGGAGGGCGTCGTGCCCAGGGCTGGTTGGGCCACAAGGCCCGCCTTCCACTCGCCAGAGGAGGTGGCCGAGGCTGCACTTACATGGAGCAGGAAAGGGGCCTGTGTGTCCAGCTGCTTCCACCGTGCATAAAGCTCGGGCACCCGGCACATGGCCACACCCTGGCCGCCTGTTACCCAGGTCATTATCCACTGGCGCCTGCTCAGGGTGGTCCGGGGACCCGGCAAGCGGGGCAGGGAGCTGGGGACAGGTGCGGGGACAGA
>NW_007037827.1:55728-75881 GCF_000164805.1 Carlito syrichta
AGAAGAAAAAAAAATGCCAGCCAGGGGCTCATGCCTGTAATCTAGCACTTTGAGAGACTGAGGTGGGAGGATTGCTTGGAAGCCAGGAGTTTGAGACCAGCCTGACCAACACATGTGATCCTTCCTCACTACAAAAAATAAAAAAAACTAGCTGAGTTATAGTGGTACATGCCCGTAGTCCCAGCAATTCGGAGGCTGAGGCATGAGTTGGGGGCTTGAGTCCAAGAGTTGGAGGCTGTGTTGAGCTGTGATTGTGCCTCTGAATTCCAGCCTGGTTGACAGAATGAGACCTTGACTCCAAAAAAGAATGCAAAACCTGTATTTTAAAACATAAATTGAGCCGGGCTCGGTGGCTCAGCCTGTAATCCCGCGCCTTTGGGAGGCTGAGGTGAGTGGATTGCCTGAGCCCACGGGTTCGAGACCCACCTGGGGAACTTGGCAAGACCTCATATCTACAATAAACCAAAAATTAGCCCGGTGTGGTAGCGTGCGCCCGTAGTTCCAGCTACTTGGAAGGCTGAGGCAGAAGGATCCCCGGAGCCCAGCAGGTCGAGGCTGCGGTGGCCAGGAGCAGCCACTGTACTCCAGTCTGGGTGACAGAGTGAGACTCCAACTTAAAAAACCCCCCAAAAAACAAACAACCCGCCCCCCAAACCTAAATTGATGTGGTCATTCTGTTCTGTTCAAGAAAGGGAGTCTGGTGAGGTTTTGGTAGCTTCTTCCATCAGTTGGCAGGGAATCTCATCTCTGCAACTGACTCTCTGGATTAACTACCCTCTGATTATGGGCACTTGGCATCATTCTGGGTCTCAGTTTATCAAAAAATGTAAGGGCTGGCCCCAGTGATTTCTGAGGGTCTTTATGGCAACAAAGAGTAGTTGCAAAATACATAGGCTTTGTAGTTACACAAGCTAGGTTCAAATCCCAACTCTACCACTTACCAGTGTGTGATTTTGGGCAAGTTACTTATCTGTAAAATCAGGACAAAGATGCTAATATCTATCCTTCCCAGGGAAGTTGTAAGCAAACAAAATAATACATATAAATAGCCTAGTACAATAAGACAAATTAGCAACAAAACGTTGTAGTATTTTATCACTTATGAGTAGACTCTTTAGGGTATCAAGAAATAAATAAGTTAATGTATATGCTAAGGCTACAGCTATCTAATTTCTCAAATATACAGAGCAAAACAAGAGACATAATACAAGAATGATCTGACAGTGATTTCCACCCTCAATAAATTTGTTGTCCAGTGGGGGGATCCAAGTAGCAATTTGAACACCACTGACATGGGCCCTATTTTGACCCAGCATAGTTTATGTTAAGCCACGGATAGATACTTGAGTTTGGACATATGCCAGAATCTTTAAAGAACAAGGAGAAACAGAAGCTACTCCATGACTGAGGGCAGTGCTCCCTATAAACAAATTAATAGTTGTTCTGTACTATTCTAACCTAAATCTAATTACGTATTGAACAAAGTAAAATAAAATTGAAAACAGAGTTTAAAATACAGAATCATGGTCAGGTGTGGTGGCTCACACCTATAATTCCAGCACTTTGGGAGGCTGAGATGGGAGGACTATTTGAGACCAGGAGTTTGAGACCAGCCTGGGAAACAGTGAGAGACCTCATTTCCACAAAAAATAAAAAATTATTTTTTCCACCCCAGGAAAAAAATCACCTTCTATCAAAATGCAGAAGCCAATACTATTCTCAGTGTTTTTGATGTTTGAAATTTTTCATTATGAAAACTTTTAAAAACGCAGTGTAACTACCAAAGACAGCTATGGTTTTGATGGTCAGTAAACTGACCCAGGGTATGCGAGCACATGGTGTGTTACAATGTATGGGGCGACTCTGAATTTCTTTGCCTGATACAAAAAAAGTACTTGTCAATGGTAGAGTGTTATATATTGTCAGAGTCAAAGATGGTATTATTTTCCTAATTATTACAAAATAATTAGAACGGGGAGAATGTAAAAAGGAAGTTCAAGGTAAAAAAAATTTTTTTTTAAGGCAGGCTCTACAGTATCACTTACTTGAAATGTGCATATAAGTCATCTGAGGATTTTGTTAACATGCAGTCTCAGCAAGGCTTGGTGGCTCAGCCTGTAATCCCGTGCTTTGGGAGGCTGAGGTGAGTGGACTGCCTGAGCCTGTGGGTTCGAGACCCGCCTTGGCAACTTGGCGAGACCTCATCTCTACAATAAAAAAAAAAAAAAAATTAGCCGGGTGTGGTAGCATGCACCTGTAGTTCCAGCTACTTGGAAGGCTGAGGTGGAAAGATTGCTGGAGCCCAGCAGGTCGAGGCTGCAGCGGCCGGTAGCGACCACTTGCACTCCAGTCTAGGCGACAGAGTGAGACTCCAACTCAAAAAATAAAAATTAAAAAAAAAAAAACAAAAAACCAAAAAAACCCCAAAACATGCAGTCTCACTCAGTGAACCTAAGGTGGAGCCTGAGATTTTGCATTTCTTTTCTTTTTTCTCTTTTGCTAGAGACAGAGTCTTGCTCTGTTGTGCAGGCTAGAGTGCAGTGGTGCAAACATGGTTCACTGCAGCTGCAAACTCCTGGGCTCCAGTGATCTACCTAAGCCACCTGCGTAGCTGGGATTACAGGTGCATATCACCACACCTGGCTAGCTAAAAAATTTTTTCTTTTATGAGGGGTCCCACTATGTTGCCCAGACTGGTTGTAAACTCCTGGCCTCAAGTGATGTTCCCGCCTTGGCCTCCCAAAGTGTTGGGACCATGGGCATGAGCATCTGTGTCCGGTAACTTTCTAACACACTCCCAGGTACTGCAATGCTGCTAGCTAGGACCACACTTTGAGTAGCACAGGAACTGAGCATCATCTGTCCTATGGTAATAAGGGCTTCTTCTGGCATGGAGGTCTTAAGGCGTCTGCTGTCTATTCATAATTTGAACAAATGGAAAGAGAATACACAGGCATCTTAGGTAAAAAATGATTTTCTACCTTCTATTTTCAGTCTTTCAGCTAGCTCTCTGCACACAGCGTATTTCTTCAAGGGTTCTGGAATAGCCTTGGCTAATAACTCCATGTCAACCTCCTCATATTTCAGAACATCTAGAGCACTGCAAATACACACAAGCCCATTAATATAAGGATCCGTATCATACAAGGCAGATTAAGAATAAGACTCCTTGGGATGATATCAAATTCTCAGACTAAATAAATACTATCATAAGATACTTTTTTTTGAGTCAGGGTCTCACTCTGTTGCCCAGGCTGGAGTGTAGTGGCACACTCGTGGCCACCACAATCTTGACCTGCTGGGCTCAGGTGATCCTTCCGCCTCAGTCTTCCAAGTAGCTGGAACAACAGGCATGCGCCACCATGCCTGGCTAATTTTTATTTTTTATTTTTTTTATTGAGAGATGAGGTCTCACCATGTTGCTCAGGCAATTCTCTCATCTCTACCTCCAAGTGCTGGGATTACAGGTGTGAGCCACCCAGCCCAGCCATAAGATACTCTTATCTCTAAGTACAGCGTGCAAATGTAGCAGCATTTACACAACAGCAGGCACTCAATGAGACTTGATACTGTCTTCTCACCAACTCAGGGTGGCATGGTTGCTATCCATTTGTCCTCCCTTTCCTGGGAGAACAAGGGTTTCACTGAATCTCTCAGCACAGGCAGTGTGCTTTAGGCCTAAGCCACGTTAAGTCTTGTGTCTTGCGAGTGAGACGCCCTCTGCATGTGAGGAGCTATGACAGGGGTCTGCTTTATTTCTCCGACCTCCCCATGGAAGAACAAGAAGCTGTGAGCCTATGGAGCATCTGAAGTCTCTGCAGGACAAACTGATGAAAAGGATACAGGGTGCTAAGGATTCTTCCATTCTAGTCTTTCTCCTAATTTGGTGTCGTCTCCATTTCCATTTTTCCCACATGGGAACTTGTGGCAGTGAATCCTCGGCTCTACTTCTACTACCCATTCTGGATGGGCTAAAGCCTCCCACCAAGGGGAGTGGGGAGCAATAAAGGCAGTGAGTGGGGACTGTCATGGTGATCTCCAGCCACCTGCACGGGGCACCTAGTAGGAGAGTCTTCTAGTAGCTGGACTCACTGGCACTTGAGCTCAAACTAGGGGGAAACTTAAGGAATGTCCAGTCTTCAGAAGTGCTGGTGCTGCTCTGACCAGTCATACCAGACCCTTTAACACTGATCTCAAGTCTTCCCTCTTGACCTCACCCACTCCCACCCTGAATCCAGACCCTCCCCTAAGGCAATTAACTAGATCACTTGTTGCTCTTAACTAGATCAATTAACTAGATCACTTGTTGCTCTAGTAACAATTACTTACTAGGTGCAACTAACTAGATCACTTGTTGCTCTGGTAACTATTACTTACTTCATTTATACGTGTTTTTGGTTATAATTTGTTTAATAGGTATTGCTGCGGTTTTTTTTTTTTAAGAAATAAAAAACTTCATCCTACGTTTGATATGGAATCTCAAAGGACCCCGAATAGCCAAAACAACTTGGAAAAATGAACATGGTTTAGAGGACTTACACTTCCTGATTTCAAATATTACAAAATTTCAGTAATCAAAATAGTGTGGTTCTGGCATAAGGACAGACATATAGACCAACAGAAAAGACCTAGAGAGCTCAGAAATCAACACTCATATATACAACAAAATGATTTTGACAAAGGTTAAATGGGGGAAGTCTCTTCAACAAATTATGTTGGGAAAGTTGGATATTCACACTGCAAAAGAATTTAGTTATACTATGGCATACACAGAGGTGAACATAAAATGGATTAAAGACCTACATGTAATGCCTTACCCTGTAAAACTCCTAGAAGAAAACCTACAGAAAAGCTTCCTGACAGTGGCAATGATTTCTTGGCTATGACACCAAAGGCATAGCCAACAAAAGCAAAAACAGGTCAGGTGCAGTGGCTCACGCCTGTAATCCCAGATCTCTGGGAGACTGAGGCGAGAGGACTGCCTAAGGTTGGGAGCTTGAAACCAGCCTGGGCAACACAGTGAGACCCTGTTTTCTCCACACCAAAAAAAAAAAAAAAATAGCTGGGTGTGGTGGCGCGTGCCTATAGCCCGTAGTGTCAACTACTCGGGAGGCTGAAGTGGAAGAATTGCCTGAGCTCAGGAGGTCGAGGCTATGGTGAGCTGTGTTTGTGCCACTACACTCCAGCCTGTGTGACAGAGTGAGACTCAGACTTAAACACACACACACACACACACACACACACACACACACACACACTCTCTCTCACTCACACACACACACAATAAAGCAGGAGGTTGAGGCTGTGGTGAGCTGTATTTGTGCCACTGCACTCCAGCCTGTGTGACTCAGACTTAAACACACACACACACACAAAGGGTGGCACCAGCGTTTTGACAAATTCCTATGAAAATAAAAACTTGCGAACAGAAGTTAGAAAACACCTAATGAAATGAAAGCCAAAAAAGGACAAACACCAGATTGTTGAAAATAGAGGGAATACCTGGAAAGATGAGAGATAAAGGGCAGCATTAAAACGGGCATATCTTTTAAGTCCATAAAAACCATCACAAGGAAAGTGGGGTTAAAAAAGGGAACAAATATCCCAGCGATACAAATTCAAGATAAAGATCGATGCTACTGCCACATGCATAAGGTACTTTCTAAGGGATGATGACAACCACAGAGTTGTACCCTCTGGGTATCTTCTCACAACCTAACTGGTTGATATTTTTCAAATGGGAAGACTCAATTTATAACACTGCTTCATCAAGCAGTCTTCTTGCTGTGGCTAACAGACAAGACGAGACCACTCCACATTGTTCTAAGTGTAGAAGAACAATCTATTCTTGGCTGAGCCTTCTAAATCTTAGCTAGGCAAACCAAAAGAGCTCAGCGGGAGACAAAGAGATTTATATGAAAATTAATAATTTAGGATCATGTACATATTTTAATGCTGAAAAAATAGATGAGACACATCTAAAGGACTGTGAAAAGAAGCCAAAAGCAAGCTACATTCATTTAAAATGTATAGATAGGGGATTGTAGGTAATGTCCTTCTGAAATGATTTTATTTTTTATAAAAAGCAAGAGAGATCTATATTAAAAATGCATACCTGACAGGCAGACTTCTACTCGTACTTATAGAAACCTCTGGGATTAAGTTTTTCCATTTAGAGCTTGAAAGCTCAATGGATTTCAACACAGAAATGGCTTCCTCTAAAGAAGACTTCATCCAAGAAGCTCTTTCATATCGGTGTTGGGACACACAGCCAGCTTCCTTATATCCTAAGGAAGGGAGAGAGAGAGAACATAATTTGATGTTTGTGTGTGTGGTTTTTTTTTTTTTTTTTAAGACAGGTTCTCGTTCTGTTGCCCAAGTTGGAGTGCACTAGCACCACCACAGGTTACTGAAGCCTCAAACTCCTGGGCTGAAGCGATCCTCCTGCTTCAGCCTCCCCAGTAGCTGGGTCTGCAGGTATGCACTACCATGCCTGGCTAATTCTTTTATTTTTCGTAGAGCCGAGGTTTCACCATGTTGCCTAGCCTGGTCTCGAACTCCTGGGCTCAAGTGATCCTTCCATTGCAGCTACCCAAAGTGCTGGATTACAGGTATGAACCATCATGTCTGGCCCATATAATTGGAGGTTTTAAAGAAGAGCGAACCAGGTTGCAGGACTCAATGAGAGGTACCTCGCAGTGTGAGCCGCCTGTCGGCATTGTCAGGGCGCAGTGACAAGCGGAACTCCACTCGGCTGGTAAACATGCGGTAGGGTTCACTGGTACCCAGCGTGGTGAGGTCATCAATCAGGACTCCTATGTAGCCCTCTGTTCGGCTAACAACAAAAGGAGGCTTGCAGCTGACCCGAAGACTGGCGTTGATTCCAGCTATCACACCCTACAAGAGGACTGAATGTTTAAAAGGCCATTATGAGCTGAACAAAGGGCTACCCTAACCAGTACACTACTCAGAAAGAGCAACAGAGACAGGAGGAAGGCAGGCACTGCCTGAAAGGGACATGGCAGAGGGAAGATGTGACCCACATTCAGAGATAGAATATGGTCACTGCAGCACTTCAGAAGGCTAACATTCCTGACAAGCCTGAGGGACTGCTCTTTTTTTTTTTTTAAATATATATTAAAAAAACTCACCTGTAAGACTTTTCCAGCTTTTCCACTTACAAATAAAAGCAATATAATTTCCCATTTATAAGGAATAATTATTTTAAGTTATATGTAATAAAGTTATGTCAAAATAACTAAATACTAAATGTTTTTTAAACTTCAGAGGCAATATAATAAATCTAATTAAAATAAAATATCAGATCTAGCTTACAAGTGTTTTTTTGGTGTTTTTTTTTGAGTTGGAGTCTCACTGTGTCACCCAGACTGGAGTGCAGTGCCCGCTCCCAGCCACTGCAGCCTCGACCTACTTGGCTCCGGCGATCCTTCTGCCTCAGCCTTCCAAGTAGCTAGAACTACAGGCGCGTGCTACCACACCCAGCTAATTTTTTAAATTTATTGTAGAGATGAGGTCTCACCAAGTTGCCCAGGCAGGTCTCAAATCCGTGGGCTCAGGCAATCCACTCACCTCAGCCTCCCAAAGCGTGGGATTACAGGCTGAGCCACTGAGCCTGGCTCCTACAAGTGTTTTTAAAAGCTTATCTTAAAAGTCATCTGCATACATCCTGACACAGATACTGTCTTTTTTACAGTTATGAATTGTATCTAATCTATGTAGCTAATACAATAAGCAGGAATACCAAAGTGTCCCTTTTAGTTTACAGTAACATTTTCTTTTATTTTTTTAAATTTATTGTAGAGATGAGGTCTTACCAAGTTGCCCGGGCTGCTCTTGAACCTGCAGGCTCAGGCAATCTACTCACCTCAACCTCCCAAAGTGCTGGGATTACAGGCTGAGCCACTGAGCCTGGTCTACAGTAACATTTTAACAAGGTTGCTCTTACTTGAGCTGCAGCTTCCTCATAACCGGTGGTGCCATTTATCTGTCCAGCAAAGAAAAGCCGTTGAACCAAGCGCGTCTCGAGGGAAGTAGTGATCTGACGGGGATCTAAGTAGTCATACTGAACACCATAGCCTGACCAGAGAATAAACAACACAGAATAAACACAGAGGCGGATTCACCTTAAGGTAAAAAGGTGAGAGCTACCACTAAATGTCCTTCAAAAACAAAGACTGTTTTAGACACACAGATGCTGGGCTTCATCTCCTGAGTGCTAAGCAATAGTGACTGTGGCGAAGGCCTCCTTGTTGCCTGTTGAAACAGTGCCGAGCCTGAGCACACACAACCCAAGGACGGCCACGACCCTCTTCACCTGGCTGGATCACTCTCGCTTTCTCCAGGCCTCTGATGCTTGTGATCACTTTCTCTTGTAACTCCGCTGGCAGTGTCATCGACAGCCCTTGGGGGTAGATAAGGTCAGAATCCATTCCTTCAGGTTCCAACCAGACCTGATGTAGACGGTTTGGAAAACGCAAAACCTTCGACTCAATGGAGGGACAGTATCTAGAACAGGACATTGAAATTTGAAAAACTGAAACAAACAGAAGAGGGTTGACACCATTTCTTAAAGTAATTGAGCACTGGCATTCTGTTCTCACCGGGGTCCTCGTGTAGTCTCCTTGACGTGACTATTCAGGTGAAGGTTCTCCAGGACAATCTCGTCCACTTGGGGGTTGGTGTGAGTCAAGTGACATGGCAGCTGGTCTTCTGGCTGAGAAACAGCAACCACACACAATACATTCTGCTTCCCTACTAGCTTGCCTCTTATTTAAATAAATTCTACATGGTATGTAATTACTTTCACAGACATTAAATCTATGCATAATGCCCAGTACTATTATTTTCTTGCCAAAAATAAACCTAAAAGGTGAAATTAAATCTAAGCGAGGCTCTAAATCTAACCACCAGTTTACAGAAAACAGGATAGAGGAATAGGATAAGGCACCAGAGAAATACAATCAGACAAATCTAGAATGAGGGAAGTTCTAGAAAACACATTTTTTTCTTTTTCTTTTTTATAGAAATGAGGTCTCACTATGTTGCCCAGGCTGGTCTCAAACTCCTAGCCTCAAGCAATCCTCCCACCTTAGCCTTCCAAAGCACTGGAACTGAGTGAGCCACTGTGCCTGGTCTGTTTCGGCTACCTGGAAGGCTGAGGCAGAAGGATTTACGAGAGCCCAGAAGGCCGATGCTAGGATGGCCGTGAGTGTGCCACTGCACTCCAGCCTGGGCAACAGCATGAACTCCAACTCAAAAAAAAAAGAAATATACCAAAGTATTTACAAGTGAAAATATGTGATATCTAGATCACAGCTTTAAAATGCAGCAAAAGAGTGTTGACGAGAAAAGTGAAACAAGAATGCCCAAATATAATTTGTTGAAATTAGGTGACAAATAGATTTATTATACTATTTCCCTTTGTGTAAATCTGAACATTGGCTGGGCTCGGTGGCTCAGCCTATAATCCCAGCACTTTGGGAGGCAAGAGGCCTGCCTAAGCCCTGGGTTCGAGACCAGCCTGGGCAACATGGTGAGACTGTGTCTCTACAGTAAATAAAAAATGTGCTGGGCATGGTAGCGTATGCCTGTAGTTCCGGCTACTTGGAAGGCTGAGGTGAAAGGATTGCCAGAACCCATCAGGTCGATGCTGGGGTGGCCATGAGCATGCCCAATGTACTCCAGCCTGGGCAATGGAATGAGACTCTGACTCAAAAAAAAAAAAAATCAGAATATTTACAATAAAAAGTTAACAAAAATATATACACCAAGAAAGTATCATAATTTGCATTTTACCTAAACAAAAACATACAAACGATCTGCTCAAAGTAATAGAAAACATGAAGTCACTTATTAGAACAACACTCACCAGAAACTAGGACCATCAATTATTAATCCTCAATCCTGAACACACAATATATCTTTCCTTAAAACTCAAAAGATAGGCAAAAGTGGCCTGTACTCTTCAAAAGTGTCAGTATCATGACTGTTCCAGAATATAGAGACTAAAGAGAAATGAAGCTGGGGGCAGGGTTTAAGGCCTGTAATCCCAAGTGGTGGGAGGCTGGGGCGGAAGAATCCCTTAACGCCAGGCGTTCAAGGTCAGCCTGGGTAACAGCGAAGCTTTAACTGTATTAAAAAAAAAAAAAAAAGAAAAGAAAAGAAACCGGGCATGGTGTTTCATGCCTCTAATCCTAGCACTTTGGGAGGTAGAGGTAGGATGATCGCTTGAATCCAGGAGTTTGAAACCAGCTTGGGCAACACAGTGAGGCCTCATCTCTACAAAAAAATCAGCTGGGCACAACTGCAAGTGTCTATAGTCCCAGCTACTCAGGAGGCTGAAGTGGGAGAAATGCCTGAGCCCCAGAGGCTGAGGCTGTGGTGTACTCAGCCTGGGTGACAGAGCAAGACACCAACTCAGAGAGAAAGAGAGCGAGAGTGAGTGTGCAGTGACAGAGTGAGAGTGAGAGAGAGAGATATTGCATAATTAAATATCGTATATGATCCTAAACTAGGAAATAAAAAGGTTGCTTTGGACAATGTTGGAACAGTTAGCTGACTATGGGCTTTATTTTAGATAACAGCATTGAATCAGTGTTAAATTCCCCCAGAATTTCTTTATTGCACTGAGGTTATATAAGAGGATGTCTTTGTGCTGAGCTGATATACAGGCTGACTGAAATATTTAGAGGTAAAGGTTCATGATCTCTGCATTTATTCTCAATTGTTTCAGAATAAAAATAAGAATGTGTATGTTACTGTCTTATACGTTAAATACATATATCAGTACGTCTATCTCTCTATAGAGATCAATATGGTAAGTTACTAACAAAAGGTTAATGTTTTATAGGAGTTTGATGGAATACTCTTACAACTTTTCTACAGGTCTGAAATTGTTTCAAAAAGCTTAATTTACAAAATAGGTAAAGTTATATAAATAAATAAATTTAATAATTTAAGGGGAAGCACCCAATTTGCCAAGCTAGCAACTCCTTCTAAGGATCACTTCTTTGCACTGTGAGCAACAGTACATAAAGTGAACTGCTGCCAAAAACCAAAGAAACGGTAGACCACCTCTGGCTGTGACTAGTTAGTATCCGCTGTAAACCCAAGCTTTCATAAATTATCTTACCTTAATCCATACTGTCTTGTTGGTAAAGCTGAACGGTAAAGGTGGATTATCTGGGGTCTGCTTGTTTAGAATGCTGAAGTTAATAGACTCTTTGGCAATTCGAGGTGGAGTCCCAGTCTTCAACCTTCCCACCGCAAACCCCAACTTCTCCAGCGTCTGAGCCAACCCTACAGAAGGCTGATCCCCTAAACGTCCTGCAGAATGCATCTCCACGCCAATGACAACCATGCCTCTCAGAAACGTCCCAGTAGTCACAATCACACTCTCTGCATATACTGTGCTTCCATCCACTAAATGACAAGAAAAAGAAAGTAAAATCACTTATTTGTTTTGTTTTGAGACAGGGTTTCAGTCTGTATCCCAGGCTGAAGTGCAGCAGCACAATCATGGCTCACTATATCCTGGACCTCCTGGGCTTATCCTTCTGCCTCAGGCACCTGAGTAGCCGGGACTATAGATGCGTACCACCATGCCTGGCTTATTTTTTAAGTATAATTGTTTTCTAATTGTTACCACAGATCACAATGAAATGTGATTATTTTACATTAGAGCTACAGAAAAACATTCAGTCTTTAGAATCTTGAGAAAGCTTTCTAAAGATATTTTTTCAAATTTTATTGAGGTATAATAAAAAACTATATATTTAAAGTATACAATATGGTGTTTTGATGTATGCCCTGTATAATTTCTATTGTCAAGCAATTAGTGTACCTAATCACCACACATAGCTACTATGCTTTGTGTGTGGTGAGAAAACTTAAGATCTACTCCCTTAGTGAATTTCAAATATATAATGCATTACCTATAGTTACCCTGCTGTACATTAATCTCTAGAATTTATTTGTCTTATAACTGAAAATGTGTAACTTGTGACCAATGTCTACCCATTTTTCTCACCCCAAAGAAAGTATTTTGAGTATGAAGGCTATATGTGATCACTCTCAAGAGCCTAAGAAATCTGGCAGAGAGAACATAATGTGTTATACCAATTCACGTGTTCCTAAAATCATACTAGCACTGCAAAGTTAGTCTCAGTAAATTTTTAAAGTTAAAAAATTTTAGAATTCTGGTTAAATATGGCAGATTACCTCACATGATTTCCTCTTCCTCCTGAAACTCCAAGAAAATTAAACAAAGGGATAAAACAGATATGCAACTAAAAGGACAAGTAATGAGAAAAACTTGTTAAAAGATGAGAAATTTCAGTACATTTTAAAAAGACAGAAATAGATGGAAAAACGGTAACTGACCCAGCAGAGAAGACAGCTACAACTCAAGTATCTAAAGAGAAGATACCAATAAGGATGAGCTAATTTTAGGCCAGGTTCAGTGGGTCAAGCCTGTCATCCCAGCACTTTGGAAGGCCGAGATGAGAGCATTGCCTGAGCCCGTTCGAGACCAGCCTGGGCAACTTGATGAGACCTCGTCTCTACAATAAATCAAAACAAATTAGCTGGGCATAGTGGTACGCACCTGTAGTTCTAGATACTTGAAAGTTTGAGGCAGAAGGACCACCTGAGCCCAGCAGGTTGAGGCTGCGGTGGCTGTGAGCAGTGTGCCACTGACACTCCAGTCTGGGTGACAGAGTGAGACTCCGACTCAAAAAAAAAAGAATGAGCTAATTTGGCCCATAAACGCTCAGAAGTTGCAGAAGCTGAGGTGAGAACTAAGGAATGTAGGAATGAAGCTTGGGGCTGAACAGGAAAGAAACAGTTGAAATCCACATATTAAGGTTTTGTCCCCATATAGATCTACCTTATGGTAAAATGGAGGTTTATTCTTTGGATAATGGGGACCTATTGTTTAATAGGCACAGAATATCAGTTTGGAGAGATGAAAAGGTCCCGAAGATAGTCAGTGGTGATGGTCTCACAACACTGAATATATTTAATGGCACTGAATTACACACCTTGAAACAGGCCAAGTATGGTGGCTCAGTAATCCCAGTACTTTGGGAAGCCAAGGAAAGAGGATCACTTCAGGCCAAGAGTTCGAGACCAGCATAGGCTTTGTCTCTAAAAAATTAGACTTTGTCTCTACAAAAAATTAGTTGGGCATGGTGGTGCAAACCTGCAGTCCTAGCTTCTTGGGAGACTGAGGCAAGAGGATTGCTTGAGCCCAGGAGGTTGAGGCTGCAGTGAACTATGATCACCCCACCATACTCCAACCTGAGTAACAGAGCAAGACCTTGTCTCAAAAAAGGGTTAAAATTTACAATAAAAATATTGTTGGGCCTATAAGACATAGACAGTGTCAAAAATAACATTTAAAGATATTAAATTGGCCAGGTTCGGTGGCTCAGCCTGTCATCCCAGCACTTTGGGAGGCCGAGGCAAGTGGACTGCCTGAGCCCGCGGGTTCGAGAACTGCCTGGGTAACTTGGAAAGACCTTGTTTCTACAATAAATCAAAAACCAGCCAGGCATGGTAGTGCGCATCTGTAGTTCTGGCTGCTTGGAAGGCTGAGGCGGAAGGATCGCCGGAGCCCAGCGTGTCGAGGCTGTGGTGGCCAGGAGCATGCCACTCCACTCCAGCCTGGACTCAAAATAAATAAATAAATAAACAGATAAAGATATTAAATTAAGTAAGGTATAAATAATTTGAGAGCACAAAGGTCTACACTAATACAAATCATATAATCATTAAATATGGAGAAGGAAGGAAACAGGAAGGAGAAAAGGAAATGAAGATGAAACTATGCTGGGCACTCATGCCTGTAATCCCAGCACTTTGGGAGCATGGGGGTACAGAAATGGCTTGAGACCGGAAGCTTGAGACCATCCTGGTCATTATAGCAAGACTCCTTCTCTATTTAAATTAAAAAAATATTTTTTAAAAAGTGAAACTAACTTGAGGTGAGTGGATTGCCTGAGCCCGCGGGTTCGAGACACGCCTGAGCAACTTGGCGAGACCTCATCTCTACAATAAATCAAAAAATTAGCCGGGCGTGGTAGTGTGCATCTGTAGTTCCAGCTACCTGGAAGGCTGAGGCAGAAGGATTGCCGGAGCCCAGCAGGTCGAGGCTGCGGTGGCCGGGAGCGGCCACTGCACTCCAGTCTGGGTGACAGAATGAGACTCCAACTCAAAAAAAAAAAGTGAAACTAATTTAATAATTGTTCTTAGAGAGAAGTCAGTAAGCATATTACATAAAATCTGAAAGGAGGTACCTAAAGAAACCTAGAATAAACTTATTTTAGCATGGTCTTTTTGCCTCAGCATAACCATTTTGCTTAGAGTTTACCCCGACACGCTTTGAATCTAGCACAGGTCAGACATAGATAAATTTCCAATAGGCAGGTTTTAGGAAGCATTCAGACATTTTGCTGCAGGCCAAGTGGCAGTCTATCCCACCCCCTTGGCAGAA
The DNA here is from genome assembly GCF_000164805.1 of Carlito syrichta. NCBI lineage: Eukaryota > Metazoa > Chordata > Mammalia > Primates > Tarsiidae > Carlito > Carlito syrichta. The sequence goes on from NW_007037827.1 coordinate 70,244, forward strand.
CTTCATCAGATGCAAGACAAGAACAGAGCCATAGAAATGATAATAGGCCACCTTTCAATCCAGGAGTTTGTAGACTACAATTGTCTGACAAAGTCTCTTGCAGGAAAACCCCCTTCCCTTGTCTCCTTCCATCTAGCCCACCACCTGAGGCCATGAGATGCTAATGTCTGGAGACCTCAAGATCTAAGACTCATGTGATTAACCCACCTATCTGCCTGCTGTCCATCACCAGACATCAGTATCTGCGCTTACCTGCCCCTTCGTAATGATGTGGAGCAGATCACCACCCAATCATCTTAATGACGTCCTCCCATCCAAGAGAAATGGTTAAAAGGACTCAACCATGAGCAGCCATTTTGCCATTGCCTTGCTAAGCTATGGTGTGGCAATGTGCTCTTCGAGCTATGGCCAAGGCCATGTTTTCTGGCTTTGGCCCCCTTCCCTATTGGGGAGGTGAATCTTCTCTCTCTAACTTACTTTTAAATAAACTATACTTTCTAAGCTAACTGTGCAATTCTTTGCATCTTTCATGTGGCATCGGATCGCACACAAGACACCCCACACCCCCAGTGGGCCTGTCCTAACATTTTGGTAACCACAGACAAAAACCACAAACCAGGACAAAAACCACAGACTTTCAAAAAAGTAACATGGCTTCCCAAAGCAAAGCAAACACAGATTACATGGGGGAAAAATGTATGGAACTATGTGTATAGCATGCTACTACCCTGTGGAAAAATTAAAAACTATGTATACATATGCATGAAGATCTGTACATACACACACAAAGACCACTCAAAAAGCTGAACAGTGAATGCTCCTGGGCAGGAAGACTGGCTGAGGTGGGCGGGGGACAAGGTAGAGGAGAGAGACTTCCAGTTCACTCTGCATACTTTTATAGCCTTTAAATTACTTGTCATGTGTAGTATTTCCCATTCAAAAAAGTTAATAAATCTATAATTATTAGAAAATGAAAACAGGGGACTTAAGATGTGTCTTTTAGAAGATGATATTCCCCAGTACAGCCTCTCCTGCCATTTTGTTCACAGAATGCTAGTAGGCAGCCCTCGATGAAAACTAATTCTCCTGAGAACTAACACACATCAGTATCTGGGGACTCACCAACAAAAAGACTGTTTCAAATCTTAATCACTACTAAAGAATAAAATTAACTGTGCACACACAAACTTTCCAGTATTTTGGTACCTTATTTAAAAATTCCAAAGTTCCTTATTCATCTGAAGAAAGTTGTGTACATGAAAGAGAAACCCAAACAAGCAAACAAAATAAAGAAACTGGGAGAAAAGAATATGCAGAACAGAAGGAAACTTCAAAATTTTATAATTAAAATCCTTACATAGATTAGAAAAAATGTAAGATTCACAAACCAAGAACATGTTAAGAAAACAGGAAAAAAAAAAACTGCTTATAAATGGAAAATATAATACATTAAAAAATGAATTAGAAGAATTTAATAAAGCTGAGGAAATCTCCTAAGAAAGTATGACAAAATGGTAAAATATAAAAACAGAAGAAACCTAGAGGTCTAATTTGGGAAGGAACAGGAGTTGCAGAAAGAGAACACAAAAAAATAGAAGAAAATGATCCAGAAAACAAAGACAGATTTCTGGATGAAAGGAAACACTGAGTACCTTACCACAATGAATGAGAAAAGACTTTTCTCACTGTGGCATGCCACTTGGAAATTTCAGGACACCAGAGACAAATGCAAGATCCTAAAGCTTCCAGAGAGAGAAAAAAGGAATGTACAAGAAAACACCCATCAACACAGCATGGAGCCTCTCAACAGCAAGACAGACAAGGGAGCAAGGCTGTCGAAATTCTGAGGAAAAACGACTGAGTCTAGAATTCTATACTCATCCCCAAATTAAGCGTCAAGTCTGAAGGAGAAACAATATATTTTTAGATATGCAAGGACTCAAAAAATTTACTTCCTATGCATCTTTTCTTAGAGTTACTGGAACATGTACTCCAGCAAAATGAGTTAGCAAAAACAAAAAAACCAGGCACGATGGCTGATGCCTATAATCTCAGCACTTTGGGAGGCCAAGGGGAGAGGATTGCCTGAATCCATGGGTTCGAGACCAACCTGGGCAACTTGGTGAGACCTCATCTCTACAATAAATCCAAAAATTAGCCAGGTGTGGTGGCATATGCCTGTAGTTCCAGCTTCTTGGAAGGCCGAGGTAGAAGGATTTCCTGAGTCCAGCAGGTCGAGGCTGCAGTGGCTGTGAGTGTGCCATTGCACTCCAGTCTGGGTGAGTGAGACTCTGACTCAAAAAAAAAAAAAGACAGACCGGGGCTCCAGAAAACAAAGAGCTTAATGTGGCAAAGTAGTGAAGGAAGATCTTAAAATGAGATGTGTGCAAAAGCCAATCGTCCTGATTATAGTGGACAGGGGCTAGGCTGTGGAAGGTGATATCTCTGGGAGGGAAGTATCAAAGAAAAAAAATAAAATCAACAGATTATTTAATATTTGAGTACTGAGAAAATGACAGTTCTAATGAAAAGTTGGACAAGTACACAAAAAACTAAGCAAATAATAACCCAAGGCAAAACATAGAAATATATGAAAGAAACAAACATAATATACTACTTGGATTTGCAGTGAACATTATTTAAATAATCAGAATAACAAAAATACGCCTGTAATCCTAGCACTTTGGGAGGCAGAGGGAAGACTGCCTGAGCCCAGGGGTTCAAGACCAGCTTGGTCAACATGGCAAGACCTTGTCTCTCTACAATAAACCAAAAAATTAGCCAGGCATAGTGGTATATGCCAGTGGTTCCAGCTACTTGGAAGGATGAGGCAGAAGGATCACCTGAGCCCAGGAAGTAGAGGCTGTGTGAGCATGCCACTGCACTCCAGCCTGGGCAGTAGAGTGAGACTCCAACTCAAAAAAAAAAAAAAAAAAAGAATAACAAAAATACTATCAACCAAAAATTATGGTATAATTATGTAGAAGGATGGAAGGAAGCCAAATTAACAGAAAGTTAACAGATATTATCAAGGACTGTAAGAAGTAAAAATATAAGCACACTGTTTAAACATATGGAGGTATATACCAAAGTGACCACTAAAAAAGTTGAAGTGGCTGTCTCCAAGGAGGGAGACAGGTGTTTTTCCACATAAATTTCTAAATTTCATTTAATTAAAAAAAATTATGTGCATGCATTACTTTGATAAAAATACATAACTCTTGTAAGTAAAAAATATATAATAAGCTGGTAAAATATAAATTAAAAAAATTTAATTTAGTCAGAACTAGAAAAAATAGAAATTACAATAGAAAAGCCAGAGAGAAAAGATAAATATGCAGGCTATAAAGTCCTATACTAAGATGGTACTGATGAGTCAAGAACTCAACTGTGCTTTATGAAAGTCAAAATGCAAAGAGAAACGTAATAATTCATATAGTTTTCTTCATCCAGGAAGAGAAAGCACAATTTCCTGGAATAAGCAAAACAGCTCCACACTTAGCTCTAAAATGAATTTCTCACCGTGTCTGACACGCAGTTATTACCATCTATAGCCAGTACCTACCCAAAACAACACCACTGACACGGCACTTCCCGGGGCGCTCAGGCTCTGGGTCTGACAGAATAAGGTCTTCGACAGCTCCTTCCTGAACAGTAAGCAGTGGTGTATTCAGGATTTCTTTCTGTCAGAAGAGAATGCTAGCTGAAATACAGCAGTTCAACCATCATTACACTCTTTCTTGGGCTAATGCCCTATTCTTACCTGCATGTTCTGTTTATAGAGCTTCCTATCAATCTGAGCTCTCAGACCCCACACAGCTGGTCCCTTGCGCCGGTTTAATACTTTGTAATGTATACCAGACTGGTCGCAGATGCGAGAACACAAGCCATCCAAAGCATCTACTTCCCTCATTAAATGTCCCTTTCCAATGCCACCAAAGGAAGGATTACATGACATCTGACCTAAAGAGAACAGAGAACAGACATAAAAAATATATATATATATACATATATATATGAGTACCTTGCATATAGTGGTGTTTAATAAGGAAAGGTTTGTACAGGTGACTAGAATAATCTCGTATGATAAAAAACAGGTAACTTGAAACATATACTACAAAGAGAATCCCAAGTCCCAAAGGGATGCAAAAGTCATTCAGGGCATCCTGGAAGACAAATCACTGCCTGAACTTGCTTTTGAATCTTTTCCTTTATATTTATTTTTATTGTTTCATTAGGTTGCCTCTTCCTTTAAAATGTGAAAACAAAGCACACTTGTTTTCTTTACTTTTTTCTTTTTTGACATAGTACCTAAGAATCTATTAAACCAAGCATACTTGTAACAAGTCCTTTGATACTGGTTCACTATTTTAATCAATTATGTCTTCGATAAATGCCATCTGCTGTTTTCTTTCTGCTCTTATTTTGCAGACATCATTATACATTTATTGAAAGGTGGGATATTTTAACCACCCCTTTACATTCTCCCAGCCTTATTTGGCAGTCTAAACCCATGTGGCCACCTTAAGGGATTTTACGGAAGGTGGAGGGATAAAACACGGTTAATATCTGCACACCCACGGCCAACACCACCAAGCTCCCCAAAAGTTGTTATGGTTGCCCAGGAGGCTGAGTATCACCGTGACTGGGAGATGGAGTCTGATGACAAGGACTGGGTGGGAAAGGTCTGGCTCAATGGCCAGATCTACATTTACTGGCTCTATGATTGTGGCAAGTTACTCAACTTTCAAGCCTCAGTCTCCCAACTGCGAAAACAGGGATGACAGCTGCCATGGATATTTTTTCTCCACTGAGAGAGGATTATAATTTTGATATGGTAAATACCTTCCCCTATGAGGCTTTGTGTTCAGGGAGTGGGACCTTAACTTGGTTTAGGGGTAAATCTTCATTGGCATCAAGTGCTCATGGTAATCAACACTCCTACTTGCCAGAGTCTGATTTCAGGGTGGGCAATGTTAGGAGTGGAGAAGTATCAAGGGGTCTTTAGGAAGTCATGGGGTTTTTCTCTCTTTAAAAAGACACAAAGAGAGAAACGCAGAAAGCTATCACACCTGGATCTGCTATAGCCATGTTGCAATCGTGGGGACTGCTAGTATGAGACAAGCTAAGCTGACATGACAGAGACACGGAAGATATCTGGACCCCTGGATGTTGCTGGACTGCAGAGATAACTAACCTTAGAGTTAATCTACCAGCAGACTTCCTGTTAGATAACAAATCAGCTAAATAAGGATTTCCTGTTACTTGCAAATGACATTATATACATAAAGCTCTTATGAGTAATGCAGGTTTGGGAGAGTAAGCAATAAATAACATTTTACCTAATTTCCCAGGTCAGTGTAAAATATTCTCTGCCTCTGATTTTTCATTTGCAAAACTGAATTTCACTGAACTGTTTTTAAAATTTATTTTTAGGCTGGGTGTGGTGGCTCATGTCTAGAATCCCAGCATTTTAGGAGGCCAAGGTGAGAGGATTGCCTGAGCCCACAGTTTTGAGATCAGCCTGGGCAACTTGGCGAGACCTCATGTCTACAACAAATCAAAAAATTAGCCAGGCGTGGTGGCACACACCTGTAGTTCCAGCTACTTGGAAGGTTGAGGTGGAAGGATTGCCTGA
>NW_007037827.1:75901-80261 GCF_000164805.1 Carlito syrichta
AGGCAAGAGGATTGCCTGAGTTCAGGAGTTTGAGACCAGCCTGAGCAACATGGCAAGACCTCATCTCTATAATAAATTTTTAAAAAATTATTTTTAATCTTAAAATAAACTTTCAATCCAGGAACACTTACAAAACTCCTCTGTACTATTTACATCTATTTACATAGCATGCTTACATACTTTGCTGTTTTTTTGTTTTTGAGACAGGTCTCACTCTGTTGCCCAGGCTGGAGTGCAGTGGCACAATTATTGCTCACTGCAGCCTTAAACTCCTGGCAATCCTTCTGCCTCAGCCTTCTGAGTAGCTGGGGCTACAGACATGAACCACTGCATCTGGCTAGAAACAGCTACTCATCAAAATGACTTAGCTTTTTTATTTTTTATTTTTTTTTGAGCTGGAGTCTCACTCTGTCGCCCAGACTGGTTTCATTACATATCGGCTAATTAAAAAGAAACCACTCTGACGCTCACTAATTTCTGAAAATTTCCTCAAACATTTATACCCAAAAATGTCTCCTCACTCACAATGGAGACAAAGAAATAAAATGAAAAAAATTCTAAGAATAAATTATTAAAATTTGACCACTTTCCTACAACACTAAACTATTAATAAATAACTCTAAGGCATTTGATTGAAATAGTAAATATTACAGTATTTCTATTTATAAAATTCACATTTGTGAAAGTACAGAGAAATCCCAATCTTTTAAATTGCTGAAAATCTTCTCTCAAGGAAATGTATGTATCAATGTTGAACCTTTATCCTTATAGGTATAAAAATGGAACATGTCACTCTCTTCTGCTTAGCTCTCAAATCTTTCCCAACACAGCACTCCAGGAAGCCAGCATTCATTCCCAATCATTTAGAGAAATACATTCTATTGGTCATCTGTGCTCTTAAACAGAGCTTAATAACATCAGAACTGTGATACCAGTACTTGGGGTAGGCAGTGGTAGTGAAAATGTTTAAATCAGCCCAGTTCTCACTCAGGTAAAGGAATTTAAGGCTGGATGTAGTGGTTCATGTATTTAATCCCAGCACTTTGGGGGGCCAAGGCAGGAGGATCACTTGGGGCCAGGAGTTCAAGACCAGCCTGGGCAACATAGTGAGACCCTGCCTGTACAAAAAATAAAAAAGAATTTAAGTTAGCAATATAGAAAAGCTTATAGTAAAACCAACAGCTAATATCTCACCGCTTAATATTGGCCAGGCACTGTTCCAAGTGATTTATGTGTATTTTCTGAGTTAAACTTCATAGCAACCCTATGAGACTGGTACTACTACTGTTACTTCTATTTCACAGAAAAAGAAAATGAGGCTTATACACAAGTTGTCTTTTGTCCAAGGTCACACAACTGGTACACATTGGAGCTTAGATTCAGAAGGTCTAACAATCTATAAACAGGTTCAGAAAGTCTCATTGTCACAAAAGCCAAAACAAAATTTGCCAGAAAACATTATTTTCCAGGTTAATATAACACTTTCTGCCTCTGATTTCAAAAGGAGATACTGGCAGATGACATAACTGAATGACAAATGGACAACTCTTGCTTTCGTTTTCCTACAAATTTCAACTTTCTAAGCCAAAATTATCTTTGAAATCAAGCAAAAATACGAGATATGCCACAATATCAAATTACCTTTAAAAATGAGACTGGCTTGAAGATAGAATTGTCATTCAATAAGCTCATCTGTAAGTTATTAAAATACCTCTGAAATTTACTTAAATATAAAACTTATATCACACCACTTCGATAGAAGAATGATTTTGTTTTTTGAGTCAGAGTCTGTCACCTGGGCTGAAGTGCAGTGGCATGATCATAGCTCCCGCAGCCTTGACCTCCTGGGCTCAGGAGAGCCTCCTGCCTCATTCTCCAGAGTAGCTGGGACTACAGTTGTATGCCATCACACCTGGCTATTTTTTGTAGAGATGAGGTCTTACTATGTTGCCCAGGCTGATCTTGAACACCTGGGCTCAGGTAATCCATTTGCCTCAGCCTCTCAAAGTGTTGGGATTACAGGTGTGAGCCATCACACCTGGACAGAATATGAGTTTTGATGGGACTCTCTTTATCCATGACTGAACTACACCACATGACTTATACTATTTAACGATCACCTTATTTCAATAATACTTTTTGTTCATTAGACTCCTTTTTTAGTTGCAGAGGTAGCACCACCCTTTATTTATTTTTTTGAATCGGAGTCTCACTCTGTTGCCCAAATTGGAATGCAGTGGCCGCTCCCGGCCACCACAGCCTCGACCTGCTGGGCTCCGGGGATCCTTCAGCCTCAGCCTTACAAGTAGCCAGAACTACAGGCACCCGCTATCACGCCTGGCTAATTTTTTTTTTTATTTATTGTAGAGATGAGGTCTCACCAAATTGCCCAGGAGGGTCTCGAACCCGCGGGCTCAGGCAATTCACTTATCTTGGCCTCCCAAAGCGTGGGATTACAGGCTGAGCCACCAAGCCGGGCCTATTTTTTTTTTTTAATTGTAGAGATGAGGTCTCGCCAAGTTGCCCAGGCGGGTCTCGAACCCGCGGGCTCAGGCAATCCACTCACCTCAGCCTCCCAAAGCGTGAGCTTTGATCTTACCACTGCACTCCAGCCTGGGTGACAGAGTGAGACTCCAATTCAAAAATAAAAAAAAAAAAAAAAAAAATGTGAACATTGAAATGAGAAAAGTGTAACCTTTTGGGTAATCACATAGCCTCCTCTCCCTTCCAGAATTGCTGTTAATGGCATATATTGCTCCACAGTTAAGAGCTGAATGACAATTTTAAAAAAGATTATTTCAGTATACAAACAAGATTTATTTGTAATTTTTTTTTTCCCAGCACTTTGGGAGGCCGAGGCGAGTGGATTGCCTGAGCCCACGAGTTCGAGACCAGCCCAGGCAACTTGGTGAGATGTCATCTCTACAAAAAAATAAAAAATTAGGCGGGCGTGGTAGAGTGCCTGTAGTTATGGCCACTTGGAAGGCTGAGGCAGAAGGACAGTCGACGATAGGGGTGCCCGTGAGTGTGCCACCGCATTCCAGCCTGGGCCATGGAGTGAGACTCCAACTCAAAAAAAAAAAAAAGATAAAACAAAACAAAACAGAATGTTAACCGGGCCGGGCTGGTTGCTCTCACCTGTAATCACAGCACTTTGGGAGGCTGAAGGGGGAGGATTGCCTGAGTCCAGCAGTTCGAGAACAGCCTAGGCAACATAGGAGACCTCATTTCTACAAAATATCAAAAAATTAGCCGGGCGTGGTGGCTCGCCCCAGCTACTCGGGAGGCTGAGGCGAGAGAATCGCCTGAGCCCAGGATCGTCAGGGCCATGCCACTGCACTCCAGGCAGGGCCACGGAGCCAGACACTGTCTCTAAAGTCTCTAAATAAAAAGCAAATACAACGGAGGTTTGGTAAACGGTGATTAATAATGTTAATCCTGGCCGGACGCGGCGGCTCAGCCTGCCATCCCAGCACTTTGGGAGGCCGAGGTGAGAGGACTGTCTGAGCCCGGGGATTCGAGACCAGCCTGGGCAACTTGGTGAGCCTTAGTCTCTACAATAAATTAAACAAAACAAAACAAAACACCAGGGCGTGGTGGCGCGTGCCTGTAGTTTCAGCTACTTGGAAGGCTGGGGCGGAAGGATCGCCGCAGCCCAGCACGGTGCGGGGCCCATGAGCGTGCCACCGCCTTCCAGCCTGGGCGACAGAATGAGACTCCGACTCAAAATAATCACAATAATAATATTGATGATGATGATAATGATGTTAGTTCGGCCTTTACCTGGAATAACAAGCTAGCAGCAGGCAAACACCGCTTACACCAACGCGCTCCCCGCGAGCGTTGAGAAGTTTGTCCCTCTCCCAGGCCCCGCCGCCGCCCACCCCCCCCCGGTCGGGCCCTAGGTCCGAGGCTTGCCCTGGCGGCCACCCTCACCCACGGTGTCCACGCGGTGTGTAAGGAGCAGGGTCCGGGAGCCGCACCGGGCGGCGGCGGCGGCAGCCTCGGTCCCAGCGTGTCCTCCGCCCACGACGACCACGTCGAAGAGCGGAGCCCGGGGCTCTGCGCTGTCGCCGCTGAACCGCGCCCACGGAGGGTGCCGTCTGTCGAAGGTAGCGGCCGCTCGGAGGCCGCGGCTCCGGAGGGAGATCATGCTGGGGGGAACTCTATCGGACTTCCACCCAGGCGCGAGGGACACGTGAGGGGATCAGGGCGCCAGAGAAGACCTGCACAGCGCGGCCATCTCGCCTGACTCCAGCGCGCAGCGCCGCCACCTCGCCTGACGTCAGTGCGCGGCGCCGCCATCTCGCCTGACGTCACGGCGCGGTACGCCTGCGCCCGGCGTCGCCGCTGATTGGCG